>NC_047524.1:30523237-30733237 GCF_902827115.2 Pseudochaenichthys georgianus | reverse complement strand
AATCCTTGAGCAAATGTACTTTGCTAATATCGAGCACTGAGTTCAAGCCTTCAAAGTTAGGAGCTGGTCACGGCTTCTTTAGTTTCAACCAGTTAGTCATTTGTTAAAAGTGACTTTTGTGGTGCATTAAAATGATCATTCACCATCCCTTTTTCAAATTAAGACCAATTAAATGGTACAAATTAATTGAGATATTGTAAAAAACAAACGTATGAGAAAAGACTACTATATCCTTGTCAAACAGACCTCCTGGTGCCAACCCATTAAACTTGTTTTTGACTACAATATCAACGCAGCATGAAACGAGCTCTGGTAAGCAGGTAGAGGCAGCAGGGAATGAGGGTCATTAGGAGGGCTGAAGAGAACAAGGACCAGGACAAGAGGCTGGGTAATCAAGGTTCCTACATGTATGCAACAGCCTGAAGGACAATTGGTCAATGAACTGAGGGTGACTCAGAGGTCAGGGTATAGACATATGGATACTATATAGCTCATTTAATCAAGGAAAAGAGCATATGGGAAATTAATAACTAAATTAAGTTTTTCCCACAGTGTGTTACACTATACAGATGTCATTGGCGGTCAAGTAATTGACTAAGCAAAGCAAAGAGGAATTCCTGGACTTTACGTATTTGAAAGTATCCATATAGCTTTTCGTCTGAATGCAAAAGTAGGTTTTCTTTTGTTCCAAAGAATACAAGAGCATATTTGAAAAAGTGCTGCACCCAGCATATCTTTTCAGAATTCTCCAAACTTTTGTATGAAGCTGCTCCGAGCACTAGTAGCTGACAATCACTCAACTTTCTAAAAAAAGAAGGCCTGGTGACATCACGGTCACTTCTTCTGAGGCAATCCTTTGGTTGATTCGCATGGTGAAAATACAATGTCACAAGAGACATGGAAACACAAAAGTGATGCTAGTCTATCTTAGAGTAGTGATATGATAGAAACAAAAACCCACATAAGGCGGGAATGCTTTTTCCTCTTTGCATTGTGTTAAAGCATGGTCTGAATCTGCAATTAGAAAGACGGAAATCTTTGGTTCATTGCTTATGTTCACTGTAAGAAAGTGGTGCAGCAATGAGTCCTAAAATCCGATGTGAGTTTGCATTTTAGCACTTCCAGTTTGGATCGTCTTGAAGTGATTGAAAGTCTTTTGGTTAGCCACCTAAAATAAGGTCTGTGGTTAACACAAGCTAAAAATGGTCTTAACGTTTTGTTCTACAACTTAAAATACGTCATTAAATACACCAAGCTGAAGCTTGAAGCTACTATGTGTCATAAGAACTGTGGCTGCTAACAAGTGGCTAAAATAAAGCCCCGGCCAGCGGCCACACGAGGACGATAACGGTCGTATCTGCTACAGTTCACTATCAGATAGACGGTTCGGCCACTCGAGGCCAACATGGAAACGCAGAAAACGATAACGGGTCCCAAGGTGGGTAGATCTGCAAACGAAACGCTCTGGGGGGCAAACGGCTCCGCGTTTACGCCTATACGATCATTTCCTGATAACGATGAAGCCATAGCCCCGCCTCTCCACACCTCTGCCGCTCAGAGATCAGCTGCTGGGCTGTCAGAAGAGGGGGAGGAAAAGAGAGGCTCCGTTTTGTATTTTTATATTATTATATAGAGTCGTTATTCATTTGTTTTAAAGCTCAATAAATAACAAAGACCTTTGACCGGCACTTTTCTAATTTTGTCCGGAAGATTTCAACTTGAACGGACATGTTGACCGGTGAAAAAAAAAATCCAACTGAAACTCTGCCGCACGTTTCCCTCGTCCCTTGGAAGAGGCGGAGAGGTGGGTGTTTTTCATCTGCTGGTGGACTACCGGGGAGATTTACAGCAGGAGCACACGCTTGCCTCGGGGAGGGAGAACAAGAGCCAGAGCATCCACAGCGGAGAATAAACAGAAGGGCAACCATGGCAACCATGGCAACCATGCGCGGGAAGTCTTCTTCGCTGCTTTAGTGGCAGGACTACAGCGTCACTTACAGGCCTGGCATATGTACTTCAGCGTCTCCAGCGCTTTCGAGCGGTCTCGTGTGAACAGACACGTTTCTGGTGCCTGTTGCGTGTGGACGGAAGACTTTTTTGATAATGATTGCGGTCCGTTCATTGGGTTACCGTTCATTGGGCTACCGTTATCATCCTCGTGTGGCCGGGGCTTAAGGCTACTAAACGTCATCACGCCAATAATTAGCCGCCATTAGCTTAGCGGTGGCTATGTGAAGCAATTGAACTGAATGTAGTTTGTTATTAGCTTGTTCCTTCTTGCGGTTGCATTTGTGCTTCAAGAATGTGAAAGTGGTGCCAACATGTGGGGATTATCCTGCTGAACAAAACGAGTAAATGGATTATAAAGTGTCACAGAGCTTTTATTCTTTGCAACATTCCAAAATCCCATTGCCGTTTGTCGAGGGAGCCCGTTGTGATGCTGGCTTCCAGGGCGGAATACATCATCCCTGCACCCCCTCTATACCCATGACATATTGCATTGTAATGTGTTGGCTCCTCATATATTGAAGTGTTTGGGGTAATAGCTAATCTACATGTTTTTCTAAAACGTCTTTCTTTGGGATAAAAGAGGATCTTTGCAGCAGTCATTTATGGGTAATCATGGGTTAACTTTCAGGACCTACTTCCTGTAGGTGCAGTGGATAGTGGTTGCCTGGTCTCGGCCTCACTCGGGGCTACGGCCTCCAGCAGGGAGGGCCCAGTCACTCTGAAGTTGAAGTTTCCTTTAATAACAATAGCAATACATATACATTGCTAGAGTGGAGGAACGATTATAACACTCCAAATCAAAAGGGCCCAGACTGGCCACGGGACACTATACTGTAGGGTTCCTTTACATTACCATGGCAACTTACTGACTGGGGGTTCTATAGCAGCAGATATACACTTCTTGTGGTTAGCTGCTCTTCAAAGGACAGTTCTGCCCATTTCTAATCAGTCCAATCTTTTCAATTTGTTTCCACTGTATTAGTTGGTCAGAACAAAAACTAAGTCTGTTGTCTGTCACAAGTTGGCTCCTTCCATTTGGATCCCTGTCCCTGCAGTTGACTTGTTGAATAATTCTTGTATGCATGTCTACAATATTGATGTGTAAGTATGTCACATTGGAGAAAAGTGTCAGCTTAATAATATGTAATGTAATAGGGACAGGTACATGTAAAACAAATAAAAAATAAACACCAGTCAGGAACTGTACCAACACATACTGAGATTCATGTCAAGTTAATCAGATGTCCTTGATATTTCTGTATAACTCAGTGTGTGAATTGTAAAGATATGTTACCTATCAATACCATGCTGCTTCAAAGCCTTAGCATCGCTTATCAAGGAAATCAGCAGATCTTCTCAAACGGAAATGACTGGCGTTTAAAGGAGAGTTAAGCAGAAAAGGATTAATCCGAAGGAAACTGAGGCCTAAAACCAAGCTGCTAAAAGTGCTTCACTTCGGGGGGACATTAATATATGAACAGTATAGTATTCGTGTGTGTGCGCGCCTCAGACCAAGACAAAACCTACCAAGCTGCCAGAGAGTAGAGGGCAACAGCCATTGGAAACCAATAATAATAATAATAATAATAATACATGTGACTTGTATAGCGCTTTTCTACAAACTCAAAGACGCTTGACGTCAAAACAGAAGCACTGAGTGTTTACTATGCAATCCCACAACATGTAGGCATCATGACAGATCAGGCTACATCACGGCATCAACGCCCATCAATGTTCCAGAACAGCATCGTTTTGATCATATTTGAGACGAGCATGACTTCTGTTATGTTCCTGCAGTGTGTTCTTTGGATGTGAAATGTCTTCACACCGCCGAGAGCTGGACTAACTCCAAGTCATAATATGTTGGATAGAATGCACATTACAGTACATGTTTGAGCCATATGCTATTACAAATGAACCAATTGAGTTAACTTGATTTATATGCTTAGTAGAGAAACAGGGTCCAGGAAAAAAATGGGAAGAACTGTTTTGAAAGGCAGAGTGAGGCGGGTTTTAATCAAATGAGCGGAACCTTCTTCTTACGGGACCTGAAATCTACAGACAGAACAATACTGGCTTCTGCTTCATATTATACAAGTGTTACTGTATATCAGCTTTATATAAATCCATCAGTAGCATAAACCAACCATTCACACCAAGGACAGCTCGAGTACATACACACAAGACAGGGACTGGTATCACATGTGTGTGTGGAGGGGGAAAGAGAAATAGCCAGCAATACCCTGAACTCTAGCACAGGCGAGTTAGATTAGTGGCCATCTTGCTGGCTAAAGTCCCGTGTTCATATTTGCAGGAAGTCTTTGCAATAGTGTGACTCTTGCTTAAGCTGCACTATTACCACAAGGGGCATACCTGCTATTCGGTATAACGTGTGTGTATTGCATGTGCATGTGTGCACCTACCTGTATACTGTGTGTGTGCGTTCAAACAAATACAAGCCAGAGTGAAAAACTGAACTTGCCCCGGGGGGGATTAATAAAGGTTAGTCTTCTTCTTCTTCTACCCGAGTGTTGCTGAATTTAAGTGATAGTGTTAATTGAGTTAGTTAGTAAGTTACCCCAAAGAAATAAGGAACACATGAAGCAGAGATATTCTTCTAGCTAGAATGTGTCTCAATGCAGATGCTTCCCTGAGTACACTGCAGTGCACTTCATAGTGTGTCAGTTTCCACCATGTAGGGTTTTCCTAAAGTGCACACAGCTGCTTTGCCCTCACAGGAAGTGGCTATCACCGACATTAGCTAGCTAGCTACTTTGCTAACAACATTAACGTTTGCAAAAGCAAATCTTTACAGACTTCTAAATGAATACAATAAAACAAACAACGGCCTCTTCCCGAAGATAG
Organism: Pseudochaenichthys georgianus; assembly: GCF_902827115.2. Classification (NCBI taxonomy): domain Eukaryota; kingdom Metazoa; phylum Chordata; class Actinopteri; order Perciformes; family Channichthyidae; genus Pseudochaenichthys; species Pseudochaenichthys georgianus. Next base: position 30,728,362 of record NC_047524.1, on the reverse strand, counting down.
CATAGTGGTACGTTTATCAAATATAGAAAACAAACCCAAATGCATAACTTGTATTTGTATAGTACTGTGTTCACTGGTCCTATCCTCTTTTTCCACGCTTCTTTTATGGTCCCTTTATAAATTAAACTAAATTATCTATTTGCCCATTGATACGCTTTTTCTGTTTAATTGATGTATTATGTTTTGAACAAGAATTGATGCTAGGACATGTTGTGTGGCTGCTGTTGCCAAGGAGAGGTTACCGATACATGTTGAGATGAATAATCACAGTTGGTGTTAGGCCAAGGACACACAGACATTCAGTCAAAGCAGATGGGGGATACACACTTACCGACTCCCAACAACACACTCCAGAATGACTTCAGATGTTGATATATTACCTGGCAGAGCAAAGATGAGTTTCCGTGCTCCGTCAATGTCTGCTGTGGCAAAGGTAGTAGGAAGACTGAGGAACAGAAACCCACGGGTCATTACTTTCCCTCTATGTCATCATAGTATCATTGGCAGTGGTATAATTAGTGCTACAATCCTCAGGCATGAAGTCTGGAGCCGCTTCATAGACAATAGGACAAGAACTACTTTTTCAACTGAGCAAAGACACTCGTTTTTCTACATTACCGAAGAGACTGAAGTCGTCCCGTTGTCCCAAGGACAAAAGAAAATGTGATTGGGATGCAGTCGACTTAATGTCAACGCACCCTTTCACCTGATAACGCTACATTATGGACAACAAATCAATGTTGAAAGTGGAAGGAGGTTAAAAGGTTTATATTAGCCTGCTAGCCCTCTGCTAGCTGTTAGCATCCTGATGTGTTCCGCATTAGCTCTATTCAGCTCAAATGAGAACAGGGCAAAGGTCAATCACAACTTTTTGAAGATGTGTTCAAAATAACTTGAATAAATACATTTGTTTCGAGGAAATATTTTAGGACCACTTTCAAAACAGATATTTGATAGGAAATAATGACCCTTTAAACCTTCAATTTAAAGACACTGTTTCATTGTTAGTAAAGGAGTGTGTGACTTAGTGTTTGGGATCTATTGGTCTGTTTTTGTGGCTTCACCTGGTTTCTGGTAAAGTGACAAAAGAGACAATGAGAGGGAGACTAATGTGTTGCACCCAAATAGCCAAATAGCCAAAACATGACCTTGGGTGCTTTCAATGTCATGTATAGCATCTTTCCCAATTCATTGTCTATGAAACAGCTCCAGACTTTATAATGACATCGATGAGTTTATGTGTAAACAATGTTATCCGGGAAAGAGTAGAAAATGGGTGTAATTCCCCTTTAAAGCAGTACGAGCAGTAAGCAGTTACAATCACAGAAGTAGAATGAGAAAAGAAGTACTACGACTGGAAACACTAACTGCAGTACATTGCTCACCTGGGGTCAATAACAAAATGAATTTTCATATAAAACAACCCATTCCCCCGCCTTAATTACCCCCAGCCACACTCCACCCCTTTCCCCCATCTCACCCTGGCTTCATAAAGACTCGTCCAAAGTGGATCTGAGCATGAAGATCAATATCCAGCACCTGCTTTAGGTAGTCCTGATAAAACATACAAACACAGACAGGTGGATAACAATAACACTGTACAACTGAAACTTAATAAAGCAAAAAAATATACAGTGAAAAACGTTTATGATAATTTGGCTGCCTACTTTTTAAAGACCAGAATATCTACTCAAAATGTCATGAAATTAGTGACGGTTAGCTACCTTCTCTCCCATGGACACACCCCCTGAGGTGATGATGACGTCGGCACGACTGATTCCCTCATGGAGAGCCGACAGCAAGTCGTCGGGGCTGCAAACACAAGCGTGACGCATTCAGCTCAGTCTGAGAGGGAGTGCACCTCAGCAGTTTAACACTCGGATGATTTGAAGTGAAAATGCGATTGGCAGATTAAAAAAAACTAACATTAAGCTAGAAATGGATCACACCACATCGCATGACTTCACGTCAACACCGCTAAGCTAAAGGCCTGATGACGTTTAGCACTCTCATTTATGCACTTGTTAGTAACTGCCTCTTTTGGAACCTGTAAAGGCTTTGTACATTCACCAGTGGGGTATTTACTGATGTATGTTAGGTCGTAGAACAAGACATTCAAATCTCATAAACTTGTGTTAAGCACAGATCATGTTTAAAGACTCTTAAATGGAAGGGCCCCAGAAGGGCTACAATGCTAAAATGCTAACTCATTTCAGTTCTTTAGGACTCATTCCTGCAACAATTGCATTTCAGCGAGCAATGAACCAAAGACTTCTGATTGTAGATTTGAGCTGACGGTGCATATTTAGAAGAGATCAAATAACAAAAATGCCAACTAGTATTTGATGGACTCATTCCTGCAGATTTGATTTTGTATGAATCTAAAATGCTCCTACTTGTCTCCCACGATGCCCAGGTTTATGGTAGGATATCCGTGTTCCTGGATGGTGGACAGCAGAGTTGAGCGGTTGGAGTCTCTGATTTTCCCTGGGTGGAGGTCATCCTCTGGATTCAACAGCTGCACAAAACACACACCAACAAGAACAGAGAGCATTTGAACTGGTAGCCAATGCAAATGACTTGAAGCAAAGATAAACAGAAACATCTGTGTGTAATGCATCTGGTCGGCATGTACCTCATTCCCAGTGGACATGACAGCGACCACAGGGAACTTGTGCACGCTGACCTCCGTCACCCCCACTGTCGCTAGCAGGCCGATCTCTGACGGGCCCATGTGTGTTCCTTTAGCCAACACACACTCCCCTCGCCTGATGTCATGACCTATTGGCCTGCACACACACACACACACACACACACACACACACACACACACACACACACACACACACACACACACACACACACCACACACACACACACACACACACACACACACACACACACACACACACACACACACACACACACACACACACACACACACACACACACACACACACACACACACACACACATATGTGTACTGTTATTTTACATACATACAAATGATGTGCTGCAAATAGGGTTTATAGCGATATATAGTTTTCTTGTGTAGCTTTTATAGTGATTAGCGTTCACTTGATTCCATTAGAATGTCTTTACCTGATGTCCTGTCCGGGCCGGGCCTGGACCATGATCCTCACCTCGAGCTCCTCTGTGCCCTGAAAGAAGCAAGATAATCAAATGATGTGTTACAAAACATCTCGTGTAGAACTACAGAGGTTCCATCATCACGAGTGTACTTACATCCTCAGACTCCCTCAGAAGCTCCGTGTCTTCGACCTGGACCACAGCATCAGCACCACAAGGTATCGGCGCGCCGGTCGTTACCCTCATCACCTGACCTGGCATAACGGTGTGGGTGGGCTGCACGCGAGCATTCACAAACACACATACAGGATGAATGATTCTTCGTTGTAAATGGCTCAACTATCTCAGAACTGTGCCACCAATGATGCGAGTAGCTGAGAGTTCATCGATGAAACAAACAGACCACCCCTTGGAACGATCAAAACAATCAAACCATCGAACCATATTTTAGTAGCTGCATTGAAAGTATTAACAGCTGTTAGTGAAGGTAGGATATTTACTAAGCAGCAGTTTTCCACCATGCCTGATGGAGCTTTCAAAGTAGTGGTTCAGGTTGTTAGCACGTCAGCACAGTGTTAGTGTATTATAGCTGACCTGTTGTCCAGCCTGTGATTCTCCCATGATGAAGCGATCTCCCGGGCCGTCCGCGGCTACAGCACAAACACCATGACGTTAGTTTAGGTTAACGATGGAAATTAGACCATGATTATCGATTTGTAGGTGACAGTCAAGAGTTTCTATACAGAATGCTGTGAACAAATACATTCATAAATGTAAAAGCAGAGACATTTGCAGTTGTCAGATAAGCCAAATGGAAACGGTCATTTATGTTTTACATTCGTGTCCCTGACATAATGTTTCATTAATGTTGTGTGGGGCAGTGATTACGTGTCTTTGTAGGCCGACCTGAGCTCCCTTGACGAAAAGCCAATGGATTTTTACATTGAATGGAGGGAATTGGAATGGATAGTAATCGATGATATTAGTTGTCTCACCTCGTACAGCATAGCCATCTTTAACGGAAGCCGGGAATGGAGGAAGGTTGTCTTTGGCATAGATGTCCTGAGCGAGCACTCGACCCAAACCGTCTTGAGAAGTGAGCCGAACCACGTCAAATTAGTGCAAACCGTATATTAACAACAATCACAACAAACATTAGGGGGATAAAAACACAGAAGCCTCACCTCTGTAGTTAATGACTTCAACTCCCAGAATAGGTGTCATCTCGAGAACAGTGATGAAGGCTTTGTCCATCGACGTCAACGGGAACGGAGACATGCGATGACGACGTGCCACTTTACTGATGTCCACTGCACTGTGGCCTACACACACACACACACACACACACACACACACACACACACACACACACACACACACACACACACACACACACACACACACACACACACACACACACACACACACACACACACACACACACACACACACACACACACACACACACACAAAAGGGTTACGTAAGTGGTGAATATGTTACTATAAACCAGTGCTTCTCAAAGTGTGGTCCGTGAGCGCCCCCTAGTGGTCAGTGAGTATATTGGTAACATTTCACATTTGAAATAAATAAATAAATGTAAGTTTTCCGCACTCTCGCGGGAATATCTCCGCAATGGAGTGAGCTTAAGTTTCACTTTCGATTGCATGATATAGCCCAGATAAACACCTTCATCACACATGTGGCCACCTGTTTGTACCATTTTCAGGCGATTTGTAAAAAACTATGTGTTTTTGGATATTTGTGGAGTTAGGTGGTCCGCGAGTGTTTTTTTATTGGTTAAGTGGTCCTTGGTATGAACAAGTTTGAGAAACACTGCTCTAAACGGTACCATTAGGATTAAAAAGTCTCCACAGTTACTTACTGGCCCTCAGAATGTTCTCATTACTGCCACATCGGGACTGAACCTGCAGAGAGACAGACACATATTCCATACTTGGTTATTATTTCATGCAAATATGTATGGGAGATGATTTCAATTCTTATTCACAACAATAAAGTTGAGCAATTTAATTCATGTTGACTTATCTGTTCATAATGTCTAATATACGGACATGGAATCATAGATAACATGAATTCTGGCTGTGAAGGTCAAAAGCGGCACACCAGAAGCATTGTGTAAACACACATTTCACGTGAAGATATTTATATTTCAGTTTGCCAAACCTCACAGTGTCATTCACTTCAACTCAATTCCAAACAACTCACAAGTCCTTACTGTCGAACACTTGGTCATATATTACTATTAATATTCCAATTCAAAGATACAATACAGTATTGGAAGTCACATTTAATAGGCCAATCCACAAGACTCCTTACGCTTTGTTCAAAGTGGTTCCATTGGAACCAAACAATTCTCAAATATCTGAATGAAAAACAACCTTTTTATGAAGCTTGCTATAATAAGTGATACATACAAATAAAGTATAAAAACAATCAGAAACATCTCCATAATCATAGGGAAACAGTTCTTTATTGTTGTTCTTTTATTAATAATATAAATGATTGGCAAGCTCTATGAATCTTGGAAAGCATACTGCAATGTAGAAATATGCTGCACTTTACATTCAAGGTGTTTTTTCAAATATTTGTATAGTTAAAACATTAGATTATACTCGGTGCTAATGTGTATGTGCATGTAAGAAAGTTTGTGTGTACCTTGGGTGTCGGGCATGAGGCGGTGGAAAGGCGGGAGGTCGCCTGTGTTGCCCGTGGTGACTCAGAAGGGGTGGAGCTTAAAGAGGCTGAATCTCGAGGAAGCACCTGAATGCCTCGAGAAATGATAGAGTCCGGGATCTACAAACACACACAGACAAACGTACTTAATGGGAGTCAAACCAATTCCTTCAGTTGTTTTGCGGTCTACTACAACTTGGACTACTCGCGTTGCTAAAAAAGATATGGTATGCTGTGGCAAATTGTCAGCAATAATATTTATATTGACCTTGGCTGTAATGAATAAGCAACATCATTGGTTGTGAGCTCACAATGTGAATTATGACAAATCTTACTTAAGCGTCATGATTTAAATGCATCTTTACTAACTTGATTAGTTTAATCAGGACTTAAAAATAAATGGATTAGTTTTTATACAAAGCTGCATTCACTTTTTTGACCACCTGGGGGCAGCAGAAACAAGCTGTTAAAATAACTTTGACATATAATTAACTTCAAGAATTGTTATGACAAACATGCAATCTTTAGAAGAACATAGCTAATATTAGGAGTAAAAAAGAACTACATCACCACTTCTAAGCTAAAGGTGGCTAATGTTCGGCCTGATGACGTTTAGTGGGATTTTTTACGGTTGATTGTATACCACAGAAGCTGTGGACATTCATCAGTTGGGTATTTACTGGCATATTTGTATTGGTTATAGAACAAACAGAACATGCATCTAACAAAAAACACATTCAAAAAACATTGACTTCGAGATGATTGAACAGGAAGTGATTAAATGCTCACTCCTTTCCAGGTTTAAGGAATCATTCCTGCACCACTGTATTATCAAACAGTTTACACAACAAGCAGACATGTTGGAGTCCACCTAAACACCTTTTCACTCCCCTTGTCGCTATTTTTGGTTTCACTCAACTCCTGAGAGAAATATGTAGGTCTTTACCATCAAACGTTTCACTTTCTTAACTAGCTTGTTTTTGTTTTTTTCCTTCTGTCATTTGGTGTGGGACAGCATATACATACACTATTGTATAGTAGGTCTATTAATGAATATTTTTGCAGCTCTAGACACATTTGAATAATTTCAGAGAGATTCAAATAAGTGTGATCTAGGTATGACGAACAAGACAGTGTATGTGAAAGACATGATGAACCGACCAATGAGAGGAGAGGTGTGCGTCTCACCTGCTGGTCATGGGAACAGGAGCAGGTGAAATGAGTGGGCGGGGCAGGTGTGTTGCCGGGCAGGTAGGGAGCCCCCTTAGCCATGACCACAGCATGGCTCGTCTGATGGACACACACACAAACACACATGCATGCGGGGTAGGTACAGACAGACAGACACATGTCCCCGTAAACAGACGGGTGAATGAGTTGAAATGGAGCGCTTCACAGTGGGAAATGAATGAATGAAACACAACAAATATGACATTTATATTTCAAAGCTGCTCCTTGGACTTCCTTAATGCATTAAAACAATCTTCAAAAAAAAGAAAGTCACCGGAGGAGTTAAAGGAGAGTGACAGTTTCAGCCACACTGGCTTGATCAATGGCGTTGGCTTCTAAATTCTATATTGTGGTGCAGTGACACGTCCTAGAACGCTTTTATAATAAGATTTATGATTCGAAAATTATAAAAGTACATTATCCAGCTGAACAAAACGTGCATTTATCAAACAGGTTTGTTTTCCACAGACCTTATTTCCAGCTATTTTCCAAAACCCTGTGGAGAAATCCCATTGCTTTCTGTGGAGGGAACCAGCAGCTTACTTCCTGGTTTCAGGACGCGTCACTGCACCTCTCAATATGATGCCAGTATAAACAAGGTCTTCTGTCGGCTCTGTGCAGGTCCGCTGCAACTCTGACTACTTTTAAATCCAGGCTGAAGACTTTTCTTTTTGTCGCTGCTTTTATTTGAACTATTCATATCTTAAACTGCACTGTAACTTTTATCCATCTACTTTTTCTTGTAATGTTTAATTGAACTATTTATATTTTAGACTGCACTGTAACTTTTATCCATGTATTTTTTTCTTAATGTTTATTTGATTAGCTTTTCTTTTTTAATGCTTAATGTCTTTTTTTGTAAAGCACTTTGAATTGCCTTGCGTTGAAAAGTGCTCTATAAATAAACTTGCCTTGCCTTGCCTACATCAATGCCGACCTATGCTGACAAGTAAGTGAAGACAATATAAAGGTATTGGCGAAATGTCCCAGCAGTTTAGGATAATGAAGGATCTAATCTATTACATTTCTAACTCCTAATGACAGGAAGGCAGAAAGCGCATTATACTAATAATAATACTCATAATAGCAGAATTTTTTTACCAATGACAACAATATAATTATTTTAATAAACTAAATATGAACAATTGAGGAAAATGAAGAAGAACTGATGATTCAAATGTTGTTGTACAAGTAGTAATGTAGTTGTGAAAATTAACAAATGTGTTCATTTTCTTCATTATTAGTTTTTTTTTTTGGACGAATGCTCCGGGCCAGTGGTTACAATGGTGGGGCCAGTGGTTACAATGGTGGGGCCAGTGGTTACAATGGTGGGGCCAGTGGTTACAATGGTGGGGCCAGTGGTTACAATGGTGGGGCCAGTGATAAGAAAGTCCCACCGGCCCAGTGGAATGTTACCCTTAATGTCTACCCCTGCGTGCTGGCTTTGCACCAGCTCAAAGTAGTTATGTTCTTCATTTGGACTGCAATATCAACACTTGCTGTAACTACAATACTTAGTACAAAAAAGACTTAGCAAAGAGCTATTCTTGTGGGAAAAATAAATAAACAAAGATTGTTTCACAAAGTAAAAAAATAAAAATAGACTATTTGATTAATTATAGGGTTGCAGCATATGTGAAAAATGTGTCCAAATTGTTGTAGGAATAGACGTTGGCATTACTTGTTGCAGCTACGCAGAGGTCGCGTTAACCGAATATTTTCTGTCTATGACGGATTTTTTTTAACAATGACGGAAAAATCTGAAAGCCGTCCGTCATTGCAGCGAGGCTCCGGTGTTACGCATGCCCGCCCAAAAGGAAATGATACAGTTTCCAAACCTAACTTTGCCAACAGATCATTGAAATGTCTGAGTATTTGCTGTGCGCGATCCCGCGAGGTGCAGTGGGCATGCATAACACGGCGCTAACAGTCCCCCGTTGACAGTTCACAAGCGTGCTCTCTCCAACCCCCCCCCCTCATCATTATTATTATTATTATTATAATGTTTATATTTATTTTCCTATTTTTTTTATTTATATTTTCATCATTTATTTTTGTTTTATTTAAAAGTTTCCTTTTGTGTATTTCATGGTGTCAACTTCTTGCCAATAGGGAATGGGAGTTGCATTGCATTATGGGGCAGCGCTTTGAAGGATAGTGTCTTCAAAAACTGTAAAGGAAACTAATTGTTTATCGGTGAAAGTAAAGGAGCCAAGAATGTTTCTGAAAATGGTCTGAAATGCTCTGCTGACTATCTCATTGAAATGTTTTACCAATATGTCATTTCTTATATTTCATCATATTTGTTGGAAGTCCTGCAGCAGCATGAGAGCACAGAGTTGTGTGTAGTACAGTTCCCTGCTGCTGCTGCTGCTGCTGCTGCTGCTGCTGCTGCTGCTGCTGCTGCTGCTGCTGCTGCTGCTGCTGCTGCTGCTGCTGCTGCTGCTGCTGCTGCTGCTGCTGCTGCTGCTGCTGCTGCTGCTGCTGCTGCTGCTGCTGCTGCTGCTGCTGCTGCTGCTGCTGCTGCTGCAGCAATGACCCAATTTCCCCACAGGGATCATTCAAGTTTCATCTATCAGGTTTCCAGCAGCAGCAGCACTGATGTGTGTCCCCTCCGCTGTTACCTTGGCAGCGATGGCGGCTGCGGTGATGTGGGAGGAGCCGTGCTGGAGGTGGTGGTGGTGGTGGTGGTTGTGCACGTGCCGCCCTCTCCTCATGTCCTCGTCCTCGTCCTCGTCGTCCTCCTCCTCGTCCTCGCACTGGGTGCCGCGCTCCATGGTGTGCATGTTGGAGTCGAGGTGCATGTTGGCCAGCAGAGGGGAGGGGGAGGGCAGCTGCTCCAGGGCGGCGTGCGTGTTCTTCACCTGGACGATGGCCTCACGCAGCAGGTCGATGGCATGAGGCAGAGCAGGCAGGATGAACTGGAAACACTCCTACAACACAAACCAAAGCACCGACTTCAGAAGTCAGCTTGGAACTAGCCCACCCTACATGATGCTGTCCCACTACTCAGCAGCTACTGCCCCCTCCTCTTGTCCACCCATCGAGGTTTTGAAACAGTGTGGGGAGGATTTATTATTTCATCAAACTGTAACATCCTCAAATGATGGTCATATTTTGTTACTGGTATTACCCAAGATAATGGGTGAAAGTGAAATAGAACATTTGAAATGCAATCTGTGGTTTTGACATGATCCCAAGTGTTAGCCTTGTCAAATGTAGTCACTTTCTGAATTCTGGAAGTAGTGGTGCTGCATCTCAACTTGGATTCTTCTGTCCTTACATCTGCTGTTTAGAGTTAGGTACAGCAATATTCTCAAGTCAAGCACTTCAAAAGTCACAATGCCTTATTTTCCCAATTAAATTTGCTTTCAAAATGACAAACATTTAACATTAAATGATATTCCATAGTTAGTGGGTTATTGTAGGTTTTGTATTGAATTATTTCAAGTAATTAGCATTAGATTTGTGAGAAGATAATCTCATAATAAGATGTTTTCTTTCTAGCAGAGTTCAGGGTAAGCATAGGTGAGCAAAGTCATGTGATCTTACCTGAGAGCCCTTCTTGCTCCCTGGCAGGTTGATGATCAGAGTTTTACCGCGGATACCACACACAGGCCTAGAGAGAGCAGTAGAAAGGCGGTTAGAGCACAAGATATCATCCCACTCACTCTGATATGGTTAGAAAACAGCAGATTAGCAGATCACTCCTGCAGCAGGCAGCGTGTCTGACTGACAGGCAGTGAACACATCAAGGGTTCACCTGGACAGCATGCCTAGTGGCGTTACATTGAGTGATCCCATCAGCATGGCCAGGGCCATCCCCGGAGCCTCCCGCTCTATCACCTCTCTGGTGGCCTGCAACACAAAACACCAGGAGGTGGAAGTAGAAATACTATAATAGAATAGAATTCTTTGGTCATAAAGTACCTTATACATTCAAAATGTTACCCGAGTTTGGGTAAGAAAAGTGTTAACATCAAACTTAACATACGCTCAAATTAAAATAATAATATAATAATTAATAATAATAACATAAAGAATGAAATAAAAAGTATACATTATGCAGAATGGCTCTTTAAGCTAAATCTTATTATTATTATTATTATTATTATGATGGTTCTTCTACTATCCTGTTTTAATCAAATACATGTGATAGCATTTTAAAGTTGCAATTTGAGTTTTTTTTTAAAATATAAATACTGTGCAGTAGTACAGTTTTGTATTACATTTTATAAGCATATCGTGTTTTTTATACATAAAAAATAACTAAGAGTGTTAAATAATTGTAGTGGAATTAATAGTATGAAAATAAAAAAGAGTAGTTAAGTATAGTTTTTGTGTAAATGTACTTGGTTACATAAAACTGGTTATTTTGGTATCATTTGTTTATCCTAAAAACCAGTCTTTAGTTTTCCTGTTTTTAATCATAATAATACTTATTATTTGTTATGTTTTGATCAAGTTATAGGCTCAATGTTTGCTTTTTTTTATTTTTTAAATCCAACTTATTTAATAGTGATATATACAGTACAGTTACTGTAACCCTATATAATCATTTTTAAAGATGAACCAAACACCATGAGTCTGTTTTTTATTTTCTAAAATAAATTGGATTGGATCACTGAATTAATCAAAGTCAATATTCAAATTGGTGATGATCAAAAATGTGTGTAATCGCTTAATCAAATATTTGTAAACTTATATCCTTATTTTGATTAGCATTTATAATGAGAAATAATTTTAAAAAGAGTGTCCGATTCAGTCCATTCCCAACTGGTACACTGATGATCAATCAGCTGTGACCTGATGCTGGCTGTATTGGGATGTTGACAGTTTGCCTAGCTGTGTTCTTCTGTACCTCCGGGGTGACGTCTCGGGGTGCAAAGCCGGTTCCTCCAGTGGTGAGGATGAGATTCAGCTGCTGCTCATCACACCACTCCAGGAGAGTGTCCTGTACACATGGAAACACACACAGTTTACAACCACACCATGCACTCCTCCTCTCTTTCAGGGTCCTTTGTGTCAACAGATCAACATCCTGTGTCAACAGATCAACTTCCTGTGTGCACACCTTCCATCTGGGAATACAGAGTGTATCAACGTTCAAAGATCTGAACTCATTTGCTAATAAGCCAAAGACATTTGTGAATATCTTTCTAAAAGATACAAATAGGCATTTCTAAATCCAGCTTTTATTTGCGAATTGAAAAGGCATTGTGGATCAATTTCTTTTTTTTATAAATATGAAATATTCATTATATTTATATATTTAAAGAGTTTTAAAAAGTGCCAGTCCTAGCAAAATGTTGATGATGTGATTCTCTGCACATGTACTGTGTCCTGTGTCCTGTGAACTGTGAACTGTGTCCTGTGTCCTATGAACTGTGTCCTGTGAACTGTGAACTGTGTCCTGTGTCCTGTGAACTGTGTCCTGTGAACTGTGAACTGTGTCCTGTGTCCTATGAACTGTGTCCTGTGTCCTGTGAACTGTGTCCTGTGAACTGTGTCCTGTGAACTGTGAACTGTGTCCTGTGTCCTATGAACTGTGTCCTGTGTCCTGTGAACTGTGTCCTGTGAACTGTGAACTGTGAACTGTGTCCTGTGTCCTATGAACTGTGTCCTGTGAACTGTGAACTGTGTCCTGTGTCCTGTGAACTGTGTCCTGTGAACTGTGAACTGTGAACTGTGTCCTGTGAACTGTGTCCTGTGTCCTGTGAACTGTGTCCTGTGAACTGTGAACTGTGAACTGTGTCCTGTGTCCTATGAACTGTGTCCTGTGAACTGTGAACTGTGTCCTGTGTCCTGTGAACTGTGTCCTGTGAACTGTGAACTGTGTCCTGTGTCCTATGAACTGTGTCCTGTGTCCTGTGAACTGTGTCCTGTGAACTGTGAACTGTGTCCTGTGTCCTGTGAACTGTGTCCTGTGAACTGTGAACTGTGTCCTGTGTCCTGTGAACTGTGTCCTGTGAACGGTGTCCTGTGTCCTGTGAACTGTGTCCTGTGAACTGTGTCCTGTGAACTGTGTCCTGTGTCCTGTGAACTGTGTCCTGTGAACTGTGAACTGTGTCCTGTGAACTGTGTCCTGTGAACTGTATCCTGTGTCCTGTGTCCTGTGAACTGTGAACTGTGTCCTGTGAACTGTGTCCTGTGTCCTGTGTCCTGTGAACTGTGTCCTGTGTCCTGTGAACTGTGAACTGTGAACTGTGTCCTGTGAACTGTGTCCTGTGAAGTGTGTCCTGTGTCCTGTGAACTGTGTCCTGTGAACTGTGAACTGTGTCCTGTGAACTGTGTCCTGTGAACTGTGTCCTGTGAACTGTGTCCTGTGTCCTGTGACCTGTGAACTGTGTCCTGTGTCCTGTGAACTGTGTCCTGTGAACTGTGTCCTGTGAACTGTGTCCTGTGAACTGTGTCCTGTGTCCTGTGAACTGTGTCCTGTGTCCTGTGTACTGTATCCTGTGTCCTGTGAACTGTGTCCTGTGTCCTGTGAACTGTGAACTGTGTCCTGTGAACTGTGTCCTGTGTCCTGTGTCCTGTGAACTGTGTCCTGTGTCCTGTGAACTGTGTCCTGTGTCCTGTGAACTGTGAACTGTGTCCTGTGAACTGTGTCCTGTGTCCTGTGTCCTGTGAACTGTGTCCTGTGAACTGTGTCCTGTAAACTGTGTCCTGTGTCCTGTGTCCTGTGTCCTGTGAACTGTGAACTGTGAACTGTGTCCTGTGCCCTGTGAACTGTGTCCTGTGTCCTGTGAACTGTGAACTGTGTCCTGTGAACTGTGTCCTGTGAAGTGTGTCCTGTGTCCTGTGAACTGTGTCCTGTGAACTGTGTCCTGTGTCCTGTGAACTGTGTCCTGTGAACTGTGTCCTGTGAACTGTGTCCTGTGAACTGTGTCCTATGAACTGTGTCCTGTGAACTGTGTCCTGTGTCCTGTGAACTGTGTCCTGTGTCCTGTGAACTGTGTCCTGTGAACTGTGTCCTGTGTCCTGTGAACTGTGTCCTGTGAACTGTGTCCTGTGAACTGTGTCCTGTGAACTGTGTCCTGTGTCCTGTGAACTGTGTCCTGTGTCCTGTGAACTGTGTCCTGTGAACTGTGTCCTGTGTACTGTGTCCTGTGTACTGTGTCCTGTGAACTGTGTCCTGTGAACTGTGTCCTGTGTCCTGTGTCCTATGAACTGTGTCCTGTGAACTGTGAACTGTGTCCTGTGTCCTGTGAACTGTGTCCTGTGAACTGTGAACGGTGTCCTGTGTCCTGTGAACTGTGTCCTGTGAACTGTGTCCTGTGAACTGTGTCCTGTGAACTGTGTTCTGTGTCCTGTGAACTGTGTCCTGTGAACTGTGTCCTGTGAACTGTGTCCTGTGAACTGTGTCCTGTGAACTGTGTTCTGTGTCCTGTGAACTGTGTCCTGTGAACTGTGTCCTGTGAACTGTGTCCTGTGAACTGTGTCCTGTGAACTGTGTCCTGCCCAGCTGGCTGATAATAGACTGATGCTCCCTGAAAGTGCTGAAAACATGAGCCAAAGAGCAAAGGTTCAGGAAGTAAGTCAGGAGGAATTAGCCATTGGTTTTCTCCAGCGTTGCGACACAGACTGAAACTTTTTTGAGTGTGGACCAAATTCCAGACTTTTTCCACGAGAAATTGTAACTTATTTTTGTATTGACTTTGAGTCGTGTGATTGCTGGTGAGTTCGAATTCAAGAAACGTACCTTGATCTCATCAATCTCATCTGGAACGATCTTGTAGGCTGCTATGACTCCTCCCAGCCTGCAGGGTGAGACAGAGTCAGAGTCAGTGTGATGGCAGAGGACACGCATGTCAACCATGCAGACCATATTCTATGGGGCCAGATCAGTCTCAACAATAATCTATGCACAAAGAATGACTTCAAAAAAATATTTTGTTTCCATTTAAAATGACTCTAAAATAAGATGTTTCAATGCACGGGAAGAACGTGATTACAAATGGCAATGAAATCCACGTAGAAATACATTTGCAAAACCTTTTTTATATAATGTCAAATATTTATCATCCTAAATAACATATGTATTAAAATTGCAACTGTAATCAAACATATTTGGATGTTGTTACCTTTAGAGAGTTAGAGTCAGCTAAGTTTATGAACGGTTCATTTTTTTATTTAGCCTTTATTTATACAGGTGAATCTCATTGAGACACAAGGTCTCATTCTCAAGAGAGACCTGTTCAGTGGTAACACCACAACACAACTTACAGACCGGACAGTAAACACAGAGGCAACACTCAAATACAACATCGGTTATACATGTATTTACATGCAATTTGGTCACATTTGCACTAGTGATGGGAATTATGGCTCTTTGAAGGGAGCCGGGTTGTATGGCTCCGTTCCTTTCAAAGAGCCGTTCAAAAGAGAGGGGGCGGGGTTACAGGTTTATCTACGAAATAATCACCAGGATAATGATTGACTGTATTGCCAGACCTAATGTCAATAATCTGCATTGTAAACATGACACAAGGTGGCGCCAAATCCATGTCATTCATGTCAGTGAATGTAGGCTACTACTTTGAATTTACCCTCTGTATGTGTTAAGTAAATAAAGTTGCCTTGCCTTGAATGAAATTCAACTCTTAATATTAGATAGGCTACTGTGTATTTAAGTGGCGATGGAGATTATTTGCTGACCCTGCTTTAAAGGATATTCTGCCTTTACAAATGGTGCGCTTGCTGCCTGGGTTTTGGTTGAAGTGCATCCAAATGCTGCTGCGTTTTCGCGTTTGGCTCATTTTCCATCCGAAGAATACGTTGTCTACCTGTCGTGTACCACTTGTTATGACTTCTCTCTCGTGCGTATTCCCTCCCTCCCTTAAGACCCGACCCCACCCCACCCCACCTCACCTCACCTCACCTCACTCCTCGTGCTGAAACCTACCAATCAGAGTAGGGGGGGGGGGGTCTTCACAGAATACGTTTGGGGAACAAAATCAAGCTTTTTAAAAGGCGAGTGGATTTTGGCAGGCAGTGAGTGCGGACCAACGATTGAACGCTAAAAATAACGGCTCTCACCAAGTATGACTCGGTTCCCCTCGTTCGTACCAAAGAGCCGTTCAAAAGAATCGGCTCGCGACCGACACATCACTAATTTGCACATTTTTAACACATTTTAAATCCCACAGAACAGCACAGACAGTTACACCTTATGTCGGGAAGTGTTGATGTAAATCACATTAGGTGTTTTATATAGATATGTTGCATACAAGCGGCAAACTCTGGGGAAGAGCCGGGAAGCCAATACGGAAGTGCCACACTCTGCAGTTCATATATTGGCCGATAGGCGATGGCTGCAGAAAGGAACAATTTCCATAGACCCCCATGTTAAAATGCCCAACTTTACAGCAGAAAAAAACATGTTTCTACCCCTGGCTCCATACATTTTTATTATCGATATAGTTAGATTCCACCTTCATGATTATGGATCTGTGAGTGAATTGTTTTCTAACGCGACCGTTTTATTTATATTAGGTCTTAAAGTGTTTGCATTAATTAGGGCGTAGTCACATTGAGTGACGGCTCTGTCAAGTGACTGCCGCTGTTAGCTTCTTGTCTCTCTGCTAGCTGCTCCGTGAAGCTAGCTACAGGGACTCTGCCTGCTCAGCTCATCCAGGAAACACAACTTGTAATCGGCCGTGGTTGTTGTGTTCTTCATGCTTATATATCGGACTATTGTGACTCGCTCTGCAGTTAAAACAGACGGTGCATGAATGCGGTAAGTAAAATTCGAGTGCTTTATTTATGTGTTAATGATTTTAATCAGCTACGTAATGAATGGTAAGGCTTGGGTTAGCATGTAAGCTAGTGGTAGCTACATCGGTGCTAACGATGCTAATCGTAGCCTCCAAGTTAAAATCATAGACTGTATATATAATAGGGGTGTAACGGTTCACAAACATTTCGGTTCGGTACGTACCTCGGTTTTTAGGTCACGGTTCGGTACGTTTTCGGTACAGCAGAAAAAATTATCACAAAACATAACATATATTTTTTTAATTATTATTAAACTGTGAATAATGTATTCACTCAAATAAATGCAAAATATAATAAAATAAACATTAAGGTGCAGCATTTCGATGAACTGAAATAATCTGTATTTGAACTGTACTGTTCTAGTACTCACAAAATATAAACTATTAGTTTTGGGTTTTTAATTATTATTAAACTATGAATATTCACTCAAATAAATGCAAAATATAATAAAATAAACATTAAGGTGCAGCATTTCGATGAACTGAAATAATCTGTATTTGAACTTTACTGTACTAGTACTCACAAAACATAAACTATTAGTTTTGGGTTTTTAATTATTATTAAACTATGAATATTCACTCAAATAAATATAAAATATAATAAAATAAACATTAAGGTGCAGCTTTTCGATGAACTGAAATAATCTGTATTTGAACTGTACTGTACTAGTACCTAAGCAGCCAGCTTGACATTAGGACTTGCTTGTCATTGTATTTTCATGTTTTTTTAAAGAAAGATGAACTTGTCCACATTGCTTGCCGAAAGGGCAGATCAGCTGGCACTAGCAATGTCTCCTGCTGTGGAGAACACCCTCTCGTTAGGGACAGAGGTAGCAGATACAGGCAGGTAGCGCTTTGCTAACATGGCAACATAAGGATATTTGCCGTTTGTAATAGCTTTGGCTCGGTCTGAAGTTTTTGCGAGTGGTGGAGGCTTAAATGCTAGCGGGAGTTGGGTTTGCACTTCAGTCTTTTGGTACCGGTGATATTCACGTTCGAGTGATGCCTTTTCAAATGAGTGTGCAAGTTTGATGTATTGCCAGCCGCATAACCAATTTTAGTTGAACAATGCCGACAAACAGCTTTGGTTCGGTCCACCCGTCTGTCCGTCATCCTTGTACGTAACTGCGAAACCAAAATGTTCCCAAACCGGAGACTTCAATGATGCTGGAGGATTTTCGAGCTCAACTTTATCTGCGTTCGCCATTTCGACAGTTCCTCAAATTATTGACTACATTTGAACGCATCCCTCTGACCAGCTCGTCCAATGAAATGACTTGCTCGCTCTATGACACGTTGAACACAATGGGAGCAAATTACTCTGAATGCTGCGACGCAGCACCGGAGATTACTTCCAAGAAGTTGTTCACGTTCTCAATTGTTTACGTTTAACGTTATATTCATTCGGTACACTTCGGTACACACGTGTACCGAACCGAAGGGCCCGTACCGAATAATTTCGGTACGGGTACGTGTACCGTTACACCCCTAATATATAAAGGTTAAAACGAAAGACAAGTGTTAAGCGTTAAGTGGGATAATACTGTTGAACAAACGGCTTCTGTTTGAGGTTGATAAAATAAGGTTACATCCTTGTAACTTAGAGATATTTTATTATGTAGGTAGAACTGGATGCATCTAAGGTTAATTTAAATTGGCTATGCTCAAGTATGTAGACAAGCCAATGTCGAAGTAGTGTATGTGAAATCAACATCACAATTATTAATGTCATATTTCAAGATGATTACTTAGATATTACAATATGGTTGGTTGAACTGGAGTTCATTATCGAGCTTACACGTTAACGTCACAGTCATCTGAAGAACGAACCCAAACCTTGTTGTTTTTATTAATTGCATTACGAAATTGGTATCAAATAAACAGTAAGCATTGGTAACACAACTTCCAAAGTTACAGTAAAATAAAAAGGACCCTGACTCGGACAATACACAATCCAACATGTTCAACAGAAGAGAATCAGTTATATTGTTTGTACACATGGTACTTTACATATATATATATATATAGATATATCTGTTTGTTTAAGGTGTCCAGGTGATGCAGACAGGCTGGACCAGAGAGTGAGAGACAGAACGGGACTCCTCACAGCAGTGAACTTCAGCACAGGTACTAAGACACTTTTTTTCATACTGTACAAAGAATCAAGAAAGATATTGGTTTAAATGAATGAAGTATTGACTTGAATACACTGATATACATTTCAATAAACAATACTAGATCACCTACACATCAGTTAAGTTGAGGGTTTATTCCATGCAAAAAGTTACATATATATATTTATTTAGCAATATGACTTTGTCAGCTTTCTAATTTAATGTATCGAAGGCAAACATATTTAACACAAAGTGAGAACTGCTACTATTTATCTCTCAATATTGTCTGTAAAAACGTGGTAAAAGTTATTCTTTCAGTGAGACAACAGAGCAAGCTTCTACAGTTGCACTACGTTTTGTAACAGTTAAATATTATTTTGATAATAACATATATTTCAATGTTGATGAACTTCATACTGTTCATTCATAATCTGATTGCTCACTGTTAAAATAAAAAATTACAATTACAAAATAATTATATCGACAGCCCCTAAACACACAAACACACCGCTTTCATAAATAACACACTTGTTCTGCAATAATATGTTTTACGTTTCCTGTCATTTTTGTAGGAAAGGACATGCCTGAAAGACACGACATCTTCTCCTTCTCTGAGGGTCAAGAAGAACATCCAAGAGGAACATTAAAAGCTGATGTTATGAGATTTTAAGACCATTACAGGACATTCACTACGAAACTACTTTTATTGTAAAAACAGTCAGCTGATCGAATGCACCTATTTCCACATCTACACTCCATCAGCTGACTATTTCTATTTGCCTCGCTTTATGAGCTTCACATCACTTGTGCCTTGAACCGCAGAGTTTGCAACGTCACAAATAAATGGGGCCAATCTTCAGTCTGATGTGAATGTGTAATCTAACATTTTCAGTAAGAATAATGGACAAAAGGAGTGCAAATACAAATACAATTTATTGAAATGTGAACCAAAAGTTAATCAAATGTTTTTAAATAAAAAGCACATATGGACAGAAGGTGTCAACCTATTAAATGTATAAGTAAACACATTTAGTCAAATAAAGTGACAGACTAGGCCTGTGCAGTTGGTATCAGTTTTGCCCAGCATGGGCTCCTCCATCAGGCCTGGTCCTCCTCGCAGAGGAAAGACCCTCAGTCCTCTCCAAACCAACAGACAGGACGTCCATCACACAGAGGTTTCTCCCTGAAGTCTCAGCAGCCCTCTGGACACCACGCTGTCTCAATCCGTCCACACTGAATATGAGAGGGGGGAAATGAAAATAATAAATGCTTTAGACAATAAGAAACATAAAGTTGACAGTTGAGTTGCTCAGTTTTTTTAGATTGTCAATACTATTACTGTATAACTAATATCTCAGGTTAAGAGGCACATTCAAATAAAGATTGGTCTTTAAATAAATGTTGTCTTTTGAATTGTTTGTCTAAAGTCAGGGATCTAGAACTGGTACTTAGTTGTAATGATACAGTCTGGTTATTATGCTGTTTGGAGGAGGCCTCACAGGTAAGAGCACTAACTAGCCACCATCACATGTACCTTAGCTTGACTTAAATATATTAAACGTATAGTTAAGTGATATCAAATTATAAATAACTAATGTCATGCAAACATTAATAGTTGCTTTATTCCAGTGTTGAATTTAGCACAATTGCATACAAAAGGGGTTTTAAGATTCTGAAGTATTATGCTAAAAACTCAATAACTTAGATTATTATTTATAGTTTTGCTGAATAGTTTCATGTCCGCTTACCTTAGAAACGTAAAATGTGACGGCAGTGTGCAGATGGGGAGCATGTTAGCTTAGCTTGGTAGCTTCAGCTAGCTCTGGAACTTCCAGCTTGGTGGCAGCAGGTCCCGCCTCGGCTCCGCCTCTTTGCCCTTATTTGGAGAAGGCGGGAGTTGAACTCTGACATCACTGTTGAGCCGTTAGTGGCCGACTCCGCCTACTAAGGGCTTCACGGCAACTCTGCAGAATCCTATGGGTGACGTCACGGACCCTACGTCCATTTATATATACAGTCTATGGTTGCATATCATTTCTTCCGTAAAAGTAAAGAAATGTGTGACCTGCTGCTATTCACATTAATATGATCTTATTAATCCATAAACCTGTTACTGTTAATGAGATTTGTTTTAGTAAGATTAAGTTGAAATTGCATCAGTGGGCAAGACATTTAAAAATTGGAATGTAGTCTGTGCATCTCAACATACGGAATATCCTTAACATGATTACTTCACAGTGCTATCTGGGGGGGAAGGAAAGACTGGAGGCTAACACGGATGACCTCACAGCAGTAGTAGGATAATGTACACATCAGAAAATGTAGGTCAGAGGTAAATGTCAACATGGAGCCTGGCAGCTCCATGCATAAATAACAAATGTCTTGTCTTGCTTTAGTAAACATGCTTAAGTTATGGTTACAACGTAAGTGAAGTGGAATTTTAAGACCATTAATCGTGCACTGCATTTTGTTATAATTCTCAGTGTAAACACACTCAAAATAGCAATTGCAACCGCAGCAGTCCACAAATTGAGACAAAGGACATATTGCCTATTAGTATTATATAGCTAACGCGCTAGCTTTGATGTAGTATTTACAATAGCACATCAGAGTTATTTTAATGCCTACTCTTTTAACTCTAGGTCACATGTGTCAAACTCAAGGCCCGGGGGCCAAATCAGGGCCGTGGTGGATAATTCCTAATTACTATTAGATCTGGCCCGCCGGTATATTGCACGCACACCTTCACTCAATCCTGAGGGTTTCCTCAGCTCAGAGTCAGACCCCAAACATTGATGAACTTGCACCCGAGATGAGATGCCAAGTATCTGCTTGAACTAGCATCAGAGCAAACTGAGTTTACATGGATGTTTTCCTACTTTGTTCCTCACGACAACAGGGCATGTTTGGTTTGTTCTGTGAGGGGAATAGTTTTTTTGAAGCTGTTGTTGGCCTGTGGAAAAATGTAATCATAAGAAATGACTCTGGAAAAGCTGCAGATAGAGCCATAAGAAATGAATGCAACTGATTATTTAATGTTGTTTTTATAGGCAATCATTTAAGCTTATTTAGTTCCAGGTTTAATATGTGCAATAACTTAATTTCAATAAGTTTTGCAATAAACATTGAACCAGTCCGGCCCTCGACTGGTACCCATTTTTGTATTTTGGCGCACTGTGTATTTGTATTTGAGTTTGACACCCCTACTCTATGTGATTACCTTCAATCATAACCATACAACTAAGTTTACATGGATTGCTGAAGCACAAGGATCAATACGACAGAAAAGTTATTATAAAATGAACCGTGCTACTACAGGGAAGTCTTCAAATAAAAAACACACACATGCAGTAAAGTTCAAACAATTAAAGCTGTTTGTTAATGCAGGTTCAACAGTGAGTTGAACAATGTGTTTTATGAATAAGATTGCAAAGAACACTTCAGAATACATGTATTTGTGTTTTCTATGACATACTTGTAATTAGAAGATGAAGAAGTCATTTCTATATAAATAATCAAATGCTTTTATGAATTCTTCCGAGTGCATTCATTAGTAGTGAGGCTGTTTATGTAGACTCACAGTG
This sequence comes from Pseudochaenichthys georgianus, assembly GCF_902827115.2. NCBI lineage: Eukaryota > Metazoa > Chordata > Actinopteri > Perciformes > Channichthyidae > Pseudochaenichthys > Pseudochaenichthys georgianus. The sequence goes on along the minus strand of NC_047524.1, from coordinate 30,705,873 downwards.
AGGGATCGTGGACCAGGTCCTTCAGGTTGACTCCACTGCGGTCCTCAGCCAGGTTCCTGAAGCAGCTGTCACTCACTGGAGAGAGGGGAGTCCAGGTTACAGAACAGAAACACCTCCAGCAGTTTACTACATATGGAAATCAAACGGATCACTGATACGCTGGTTGTCTTCAAAGGGTACAACCTCATCTGATACTCATGTTTGGGGGTTTTCTCTTTCCTGTTCTATAGGTTTCAATCAATGTTTATTTATATAGCTCAATATCACAAATGTTACATTTGTCTCAGTGGTCTTCACAGTTTCTTTGTAAATGGTCTGCAAAGGCTAAAATCCCTGTGTTCCCTCCAGAGATTAAAAGTGTCAACAAAAATGTCTTAATAATTGATCATATTTGAAACTTTATCAGTTAACTCTTGTAAAGTTGTTTGGCTTTGACACTAGCTAGAGGCACCTTAGCCCATAGATAATATATTCACAATTTAGTACAACGTACATTACCTTCTTTTTATTTCAATGATCCACCAAAACTAGATTTTTCTATATCTTTCTTAATGTCAAATATATCCATTACAAGACCATTACGTTTTGTTCAAACGTAATGTTGGGTTTTTGAAAGCCCCAACGACACTGAACATGCAATGAAGGACATGGGAAGGGGCCACCCGTCACATAAGCCATTGCTGCTTGTGGGATTTCAAACTTATAGGTTCTCCAGAGATTGACGTATATTTATCTTTGAGAAAATAAAAATAAATTCCCCATCTGTCCCTCAAAGTAAATTGTACTTACTAAGATAGTAGATTTTTCCACAGTAAATATTATAATTTGTATTTTGGGGGGTTTTCTGCTTATATCGTCAGATCAGCCTAAGATGAACAGGAAGCCGGAGAGATAGAAAAGAAAGACATCGAACAGTCAAATTCAAGCCTTGTGTGTTCAGGTACTTTCAATTCAGATTAACAAAGACTTGGTGAGCTAGTGAGAATTTACAGGACGGTGTGATGAGTGAAAATAAGTGAGAAGTGACTATTTCCAGTATCAGATGTTACAACACACAACCACTTTACTACCTTTACTAACACCACTGAGATTAACCACTTCTGGGATTCATTTATTTCATCCATCACAAACCATGATCTTTTCCTAAACATAACCAAGTCGTTTTGGTGCAAAAACTGTCGGTGTTTCAAAGGCGAATCATGTTGTAGGCATGTTCCATGATACTTTCAAACCGCAAATAGACCACCTTGAAGTAAACTACAGTGGTCGTCAGTCGTCACTGATGGTTACTTAGGCAAGGCAAGTTTATTTATATAGCACCTTTCAACACAAGGCAATTCAAGGTGCTTTACAAACATGAAAGACATTCAGACAAAGGCATTTAAAAACAGTCATTAAAAAGAAAAGATAATAAAAGAAACATACAAGAAAAAATACATTAATAAAAAGTACATGAATACACAGTGCAGTTTAAGATATGAATAGTTCACACAGAAGTTCCATTTTACTGATGCCTTTCTTTAAGGTTTCTACGAACATGAGTTGTGTACGCTTGTGTGTCACATACGTCCTGAGCAGCATACACAGAGAAAAGCAGCCAGGACAAAGTCCCCAGACACTGATTCCCTGGGGTTACTAGCCCCAAAAGTTCATTAACCTTAGGCCCTTCATCCACATAGTCTTTTTCCGAAAGAAAGGCACTTGCAGGGCACTAAGCAGAGCATCCTCCAAGCATTTTATCAGAAAATTGCTCCAGAGGTTTGAATTTTAACATTGTGTTTTTCAACACCAACCGGCTGGCTCGAGAGCGAGCAGGAAAATCCGCTTATAAAGATAAAAGTTCAACACTCACTGGCAGCAACATCCATTGAATAACTGGTCGATTGCCTAAGAAAGAAACTGGCTTTTTTTTTTTTTTTTAAATCTCTGTTATGATAGTTACCGGCAAAAAATAATAATATATATCTATGCCACAAACAAATTTCTCATTTAATTTCTACAGCGCATCTCTAAAAAGTTGGAATATTTTCAACATCAACTCCTCGGAATGGCCGCACATAAATGGCGAAGCGCTCACAAAAAATACACGAGGAGCGTTTTTTTTTTCTCTAGAAAGTCATTTGTGCCAATTCCTCTTTGGAAACAATTTGAATTGCTTTGTGGACACAGGTTTTCATATGTGTTGCTTGATTGTGTTTTCAATGAGTAAAATACAAGAATCAGGCTTGTATACATAACATCACACTCATTCCTAGGATCTATGCTGGTTTGTGTCTTTAAAATGGAATTTGTTGACAATGCTAAAAATATCGAATTTCCCCAGCTGTCATGTTCTATAAGTAGGATTTGGCGGCATCTAGCATTGAAGTTTCATATAATGCAAGGAATCTGGGTGTGACCCTAGATAACAACCCGTCCTTCACTGCAAACATCGCTGCTACAACCCGTTGCTGCAGATACACGCTCTACAACATCAGGAGGATGCGTCCCCAGCTGACCCAGAAAGCGACGCAGGTTCTGGACCAGGCTCTCGTCACCTCACGCCTAGACTACTGCAACTCCCTCCTGGCTGGTCTACCTGCATGTGCCATCTGACCTCTGCAGCTCATCCAGAATGCAGCGACTCGTCTGGTCTTCAACCTTCCTAAATTTCCCCACACCACGCCGCTCCTCCGCTCCCTCCACTGGCTTCCAGTAACTGCTAGAATTCACTTCAAGACACTGGTACTTGCGTACCATGCTGCGAATGGATCTGGCCCTTCCTACATCCAGGACATGGTTAAACCGTACACCCCAGCACGTGCACTCCGCATCAACCAAACGACTCGGTGCACCCTCGCTGCGAAGGGGACCCAAGTTCCCATCAGCAAAAACACGTGGGTTTGCTATCCTGGCTCCAAAATGGTGGAATGAGCTCCCCATTGACATCAGGACAGCAGATAGCTTACACACCTTCCAGACTGAAAACTCATCTCTTTCGACTCCACCTTGAGCAATAGAACTATTAACAAAGAACTGCTAACAGAGCACTTATATACTAATAAAGGACTGGCTTATCTAAAGCCAGTTGAGTAGCACTTGAAATGCTTGGCTCTATGAAACCTGATGTACTTATATGATTCTGTTTTCTTCAAGGTTGTGTCTTCCTGGTCGAATGTACTTATTGTAAGTCGCTTTGGATAAAAGCGTCAGCTAAATGCAATGTAATGTAATATAAATCGTACACTGATGATAAAAATAGGTAGAAATATTGTATTTCATTTCTACTAATAGCCCCCCTTAAATACCACACAGTAGCCCTTTAAGTGGTTTCCCCTTTGGACACAGAGCTCTTTGGTAAAAACACGGCCTCTGTTTGAAGTATTTCAGCTAAATGTAGCACTCCTCGTACACTGTGTAGCTTAAACCTGGCTCCTTCTGCCCAGTAACCACAGGAGGAACATCTCATATCTGTGGTTTGACTGCTGATTTAACAACCAGTCTGTGACTTTGCCTAGTAGTACCAACACATCATTATTTATTTATCTTTTCGACGCCTTTTGCTCCATTTATGTAAGCTTATATCTAATTTAAACCCCATATTTGACCCTATACGTGACCTAACTCCTGGATTAAATTATTGTCTAAAACCACACACACACATGACGTGAATGGGTAACTATGTAAACATATGACAGGAGGTTTCGGTTGTATGGACGGCATTGTTAGCTGCTGTTTGGTTAGCCGAGATGCTAGCTTATCAAAAGCACGACAGGCTTCCCGAGCAGCTGCTGGGGAGCATCCGCTTAGCATTTTTCTCACGTCTTCCCCTGCTTTGGCATGGAGAAGCAGTGGAACTGGTGACCGACCGGTGGCTGTATACTGGTCCCAGTCCTCCTCCGCACGACTCACAGGCGAACATCAGCCGAGCTAATTAGCGAAGCTGCTAAAACAACCTACTGTGGTGCACAACATAATTCATTTCGCCTGGGCAGTGCGCCTTGCCTTCTTATTAGCTTTGAATAGCTTCCAAACGCACGATTTACGATTAATAAACGTGCATTTCTGATATGACGGAAAAGTCCTCTATTAAACCTGTGTGAAATGGCCGTCAAAGGAACCATATACATAAATGTTAATGAAGAGCACCCCCAATTGCGGACAACAGAGCGGATCTGCAAAGGGACATGAATAATGCAGCTCATGTAGGCTCTGTATAGCTACATTGCTTGGAAATATAAACGTAAAGGTGACAAGACACAGCACAGAAAAACGGGAAGTACGATGGGTTTGCCTTCAAAATAAAAGCACAAGTCTTAGTTAAAAACTCATTGCGGCACTTGCTCGCCAAGGAATAGCCACCTAGTTTTGAAAGTCTTTGCTAGGTGTTCTTTTTCCTACTGTCTCACTTGACACTGATTAAAATATATTACTAAATGTCGTGTAGCTACATAGTACATAACTGAATATGACAGCCATGTTCATATGTAAATATAAACGGTATAAACGTCACTACATAATTGCAAATATCGTCGCTACATACTAGTCCCACATCTGTGCGACCTGTCAAAAGGCAGGCAGCTAACGTTAAAGCAATGACAAGTCAATGAAACCGGTTAGCTTAGCATAGTGGCTAACGATAGCTAGCTCGACGGCGAAGACAGCCCGTATCGTGACACCGACGTGCACAGGCAACCGACGACAAAACGCCACAGAGGTGCACTGCAGAGAAGCATTTTATTGCATTTTATCATACAGTGTCCTTACCCGTCAGAATCCCCACTCGGGTCTGATGGTCGTGGTTGGTGAGCACCATCCCGTCCGCCGCCATGTTTACAACCTCTGTCTGCACTGTGCCCGCACATACATAGAAACAGTGAGGTGGTGTGCGGGCTTCTGCTGCTGCTGCTGCTGCTGCTGCTGCTGCACCACCTCTGGAGGACGGCTCTGTGTGTGTGTGAGCGTGCATGTCCTCTGCTTTAAGGTGTCCTCGTCCTCCAATTAATAAGTGAAGATTTTGGGCCGCCTAAAAAAAATCACTAGTAGAGACTGTGTGAAATCCTCCAAAATGAGTAAGGTGACCTATTAGTGAATCATAGTGTCTGATCATTCATCAATCAGTGCTCCATTTTGCACACAATGTTTTCTAATTGTGTTGGAAGAAGCATACCACAAGCAGTAATTATGCTTTACTGTGGAGAAAATAGGTTTAATTTAGCTATAAGGGGACATTTGGTTCTTGATTTCCTGCTAACACAGTAGGGCAGTGGTGGTTTTAGGATGTCTAAGGTGCAGGGGCCAACAAATGAACAGGCCACCAGCTGCACTCTTCCCCCTACCACTTAGGGAAGCCTATACTTTGTGACAATGAGTGAGCATAGCAAGGGCCCCTTTGACACAAAATCAAACAGATATTTCCACAATAAAAAACGACATCATAGTCAAATGGCTGCACGTCATATCCGCTAAGCTAAATGTGGACTTATACTAAACGTCATCGAGTGTCCGGCTCAATGGCGTTTAGTAGTCTCATTTAGCCACCGTTTTTATGACACTTGGCAAATTAGATAAATTGGAGGAATTCCATGTCAAATATTATCTGTGTTTATTATTGACCTTAAAATCAATTGATAGGACGGCTATAATCAATCCATGTAGATGTATATCTTATCAAATGCAGGTTATTTCAAATAAAAGCCTGTCCCGTAAATAGTGTATAAATAAAAATATATACATTACGCAAGCCAACGCTGTAACTCTAAACACAAAGAATCTCGCTCAGCTTAAGGACAACTTATTCCCCAGGTTAACTAAAGCAGAAAAAAAACACTTATAAACAAACCAAAATATAAGCAGGCCTATCTGGCTCATCTCATTTAAATTAAGGCATCCTGCTGCCAGCTTGAATGCTATTGGCCAGTTTGGCCCCCTAGGAATAGATTGAGCTAAAATCACTTATGAAGACTTTGCAGTTATTAAATTGAAGCCTCCATTATCGCAAAGAGCTGTCCTTATGGCAATGCTTCTTGTTGCTTGCGATGAGTGCGGTTAGTGCTAACTAGTGCTTCAATTTTTCCGGTCAGTGTTCGGGCAATACCGGCTAACGGAAACCCTGGTCACATGTCTTGGAAGGAACTACATGTTTCATGTGACGGATGTGTGACAGAACTCGCTGACCAAGTGTGAAATCAGCATGCTGAGTAGAACACAACATACATTCAAATGTCACCAGTGCCGAAAATGACCGATTGCTCATGGAGCATGTGATGGGGGTGGCTGCTATATCTGGGATATCCTGCTCCACCTGTGTAGTGTCCTTTGACCTGTAATGTCAGAAAGAGTTTGGCAAAATGGCTAATGCTTGAAATATGTAGAAATTATTATGTTCGTTCTTTTTTTTGGACTAATTGTATTACATTTATTTTTTTAACTTAATCATCAGAATAAGGGAGGGAAAACAGGGCAATTTATCTCTATTGTTGATTAATCTGTTTTTATAATGTAAATTGCTTGGTATTCACTAACTAAAATAATTTTTAAAATAACCTTTTCAGTGATTTTAAGAGTAATGATGGGTAATTTGATATATTTAAATTTATAATTTTTGAAAAGAGTTGAGTTGTCCGTTACTTAAAATGAATGAAAACTCATATTGTGCAACACTTCACAGCTTAAAACAAACTATAACAGACTCAAAGAGAAAGACTAAAAACCTAGTATACTCAACACAAATTATACAAATTATACTCTATACTCTACAAATTGAGATGTCCACCTAATTTTCTTTGGATACATAAAATATATTAACAGTACTTATAAACTTATAGAAGAAGAACAACATCTAAAATAGAGCCACCTTTAAAGCTGACAAAACAGAGACAAAGCCATGACCCACAGGTGTTCTCACTTACCTGTTTACAACATATCTCCCTGTCCCTTAAATTGTCTTGACATTAGATAGCCTTGCAGAACAAATAAATCCAAGCGTGACCTATTCATGTGAACCCTTCAAGTAAAACTTCCTCATTAAATTATTGGGTAATACAGTTCAGTCTATTTGCATTATTTATTAGGACACAGATTTATTGATGTAATGCAATCCCCATTATAGTTTCACTGAACCTGAACCCAAGCAGAGGTTTAATCATCATGAACTGGAAACGTCTTTGTCTTCCTAAAATCATTGTGGAACTATATATCTTTGGTTTTATAATGATGTAATTTCTCACAAAAACTAGTAGGTCTGTCATTAGCAATAATTGCTAGCAATTAGCTTTAGCAATAATAGTACTTATGTTCCTTCCTGGAATTGTTAGTTTGACAAAAAAAAGCTGTTGTCCGGTTACTATTTTATTTCCCCTGACATTTGAGATAATCACATGATGGAAAATGAGTTCAAATGATTTTGACAATAATACCAATACTATTTCAGTTCAGTCTCCAGTGTAGATGATTTTTATAGTCGTTACATCTTGCTCCTCAACAGGTTTTGAGTTTTTTAGCTCATCGTTTCCTATTGAGGAGAGGCTGGAGTTGACTTTGAGAACCCATTCTGTGATCCTCTGCTCAGTGTAGTACTCATCCTCACTGTCCTCCTTCAGCCTCTCCAGACAACCACAGCACTCAGATTCTGTTTCAGAAGCTGAGACATCAGAGCAGAGATCTGTTTGTTTCCTTGCTTCGGCGGGCCTAGCATCAGGTTTAACCGTGACGGGCATCATCGTATTGCTGTCATTGGCACCGGGATCAGCAACGTCATATTTCTTTTGTCGTACCGTAGGGTCCACTGTTGCTGGATTTGCTCTCATCTCTGCTTCCTGGATTGCTGTTTTGTTTGCTGCTGCAAGAGCAATACGGACTTTGAGATATTTTTTAGACTCATGGATAACTTTCCCACGTAGTTTAACCAACAGATGAAACACATTTTCTATGATTACAGTACCAGTTGGTAAATAGGGTCTATATTCCTTTGGTTTAGCCCATTCCTTTCTGTCCACTGGTAAATCCAACCTGATCTCACCAGAATGCGTGACTCCACCACGACTCCTTAACACCGCATTGCGTGGTGGAGTCACGAACTTTGTTACAATTACGTGTCGGCACCACGCAAACAACCCCAATGTAAAGTGAATGAGGCTCTTTTGTCGTGGTGCACACACGCATTTCTACAACGTCCTGCAGTGAGCTTTTATTCTATAAAACGTTTTTAAAATCTACTTTATAGCTTGTAGTAACTCACGGGAGGCTTCTTTTATTTTATTTGTATTCATAATAATTTTTATTTTTCGACAGAACGTATTATGGTGCATTAGTTACGAATTGTTGGTCTCAAAAAACAGTGCATTGTGTGTAATACAACTGGGATTTTTATTAAATTAGTTTTAAGGAAGGCCAGAGCTTCAGCTGTGTCAAATAGATTGTTCCCTTTAGTTAACGTTTTTTAAAAGAACATTATATTCCGATTTGATAATGTCCCCTTTATTGTATTACGGAGAGCAATGTGAGCGTCCATTCCCATTGGATAACGGAGGATTTTACACCCGGAAGTAAGTATACTCTTTACTGTCGATTGATTTTACAGTGATATCTGCACGACTCATCAACTCAAAAACACCAGATTATCCTTGTTGATTACACAACATTGGTTGGTTTAAATTGTGTACAATGCTTTTGTAATTTTCCCCTTCGATTCGGAGAAACAAATATTTGTTCAGTTTAGGATGGCCGAAGACACTACACTACCCAGAATCCTCAGCTATTGTCTGCGTTGCCTCAAGCTCTGTGATTGGTTGACTGCATTCCATATGAAAAAAACGTTTCGTAAAAGATAAATCATACTTTATTCAGCAGTGCTTGCTTTACTCTTTGAAAGTCATCACATGAATGCATTGTAATAAATGGTTTGGCTGCATTAAATATTACACATCTGTCGTAGTTCTGTATTTGTATTTATCTACAGAGATCTGGCTCAGAATAGACCGGAAACTATTCTTTTACCGTTCTGTTTTAATTTCACAATAAAGTTAGTAGTAATAATTTGTTTTGATATTATTGTTTTTTATTAACTACTCATGTTAAGACCATCTTTTCTGTGTTGCTGTGGGGTTTTTCCATCGCTTTTGTGTTACAAATATCAAAACAATAACTAAATATATCCGTCGTAAACTAAACCAGAAACAGCAGTATATTTTATTTTGTTAACACTGTAAACTTGACAGATTTTTAACCCAAACCACCTACTGGTTAAAGCACGTTATTACACGTTTAGAGTAATATTGAAATCTTGAAAAGGGATGTCCAAAATAGCAATTATATACAGTTTGTAATGAACTATTTGTAGAGAATAACGAGTAATGTATATACTTTATAGGGATCTGCAGATAAATATTTAGTCTTCTCAAGCACCAACAATCATTACATTGCATTTAGCTGACACTTGTATCCAAAGCGACTTACAATAAGTGCATTCGACCAACAAAATACAAGCTTGAAGAAAACAGAATCATAAAGTACATCAGGTTTCATAGAGCAAAAACATTTCAAGTGCCACTCAACTGGCTTTAGATAAGCCAGTCCTCCAATCAAATATCTCTCCTGATTGTTGGCACTTGATAATCACCTTCCCTGAATTTTACTCAGGTGTAACTAAAGTCTGCTTTAAGGGTTGTTTATATTTCACATCATTAATCAGAATCTGTAAAGTAACTAAAATAAATGTAGTGGAGTAAAAATACCAGGTTAACCTTAAAGAAAGCCCTCAGGATTATAAAAGACCCCCATCACCCCAGCCACAAACTGTTCTGTCTGCTGCCATCTGGCACAACAGCCGCATTCTAGGAGAGGATGTGGCTGTTGTGGAGGACTATAGTACCTGGGAGTGCACTTATGGGCTGAACTGGAGGATCAACACTGACGCTGTGTACAAGAAGGGGATGAGCAGACTCTATTTTCTGAGGAAGCTGAGATCCTTCCACGTGTGCAGCAAGATGCTGGAGATCTTCTAGTCTGTTGTGGCCAGTGCACTCTTCTCTTCTCTTATTCCATTGTCATATATTTTTGAATATGTATATTTGCATATATAATATCTACATGTATGTTTTCTATTTCAACATGTATATTTTCTATTTTCTTTTCTTTTCTTTCTATTCTTGTTTATTTGTGGTTTTGTTTTATTGTAAAATGCCTTGTCTTTTATGCTGCTGCAACAAAAACAATGTGCCAAATTGGGATCAATAAAGTACCATCTTATCTTATCTTATTTTACATCCGGACTAAAACCACCAGACTCAGGGACAGTTTCATCTCACATGCCATAAGACTATTAAACACCTGAACTTTGAAATAACATCCATAGCATTCATCTGGCTGCTACTTAGAAATGATTTGTCTAATATATCATATTCCAATCACTTGTATAGACTCTTATTGCACTATTTCACTTTTTACTATTTTTCTTTTTGTATTGACTTGCACTATTTTTTCTGTTTATCTGTTTTATTGTGTTGCACTGTTGGATGAGCCTGTGACCTAAGGGGGGGAGGGGGAGGGGGAGGAGACGGAGACGTTCGATTCCTGTTTTGAATAGTGTGCCGTCGATGGGTTTCATTCCATTTCAAAATGCTATTTGTCGCTCAGCGTAAACTTCACCATTGTCAAGCAAAGCACATGGTGTAGTCCCAAACGATAGCTGAGGATTCTGGGTAGTGTAGTGTCTTCGGCCATCCTAAACTGAACAAATGTTTGTTTCTCCGAATCGAAGGGGAAAATTACAAAAGCACTGTACACAATTTAAACCAATCAATGTTGTGTAATCAACAAGGATAATCTGGTGTTTTTTAGTTGATGAGTAGTGCAGATAGCACTGTAAAATCAATCGACAGAGAATACTTACTTCCGGGTGTAAAATCCTGCGTTATCCAATGGGAAGGGATGCTCCCATTGCTCTCCGTAATACAATAAAGGGGACATGATCAAATCGGAATATAATGTTCTTTTAAAAAACGTTAACTAAAGGGAACAATCTATTTGACACAGCTGAAGCTCTGGCCTTCCTTAAAAACAAACTAATGTAATAAAAATCCCAGTTGTATTACACACAATGCACTGTTTTTTAAGAACAACAATTCGTAACTAATGCACCATAATACATTCTGTCCAAAAATAAAAATTATTATGAATACAAATAAAATAAAAGAAGCCTCCCGTGAGTTACTACAAGCTATAAAGTAGATTTTAAAAACGTTGTATAGAATAAAAGCTCACTGCGGGACGTTGTAGAAATGCGTGTGTGCACCACGACAAAGGAGCCTCATTCACTTTACATTGGGGTTGTTTGCGTGGTGCCGACACGTAAATGTAACAAAGTTCGTGACACCACCACGCATTGTGGTGTTAAGGAGTCGTGGTGGAGTCACGCATTCTGGTGACATCAGGTTGGATAAATCACCAGTGGTTTTTGATTGGTGGAAGAGAGATGCTTTTCATTTGTCTTGGTTTGGACGGACCCTTTTAGACATTTTGACTGCGCCAGGACGTGTGCAGTACGGGCTAATATTTGCAGCTGCTTGTGAATAAAATGATGATCCTGTGCTGTTGTTGCAACAATCCGTAGAGCACATCATCCCCAGTTCCCCCAAACACCGGCCACCGAATGGCAACCGTGGTCCAATTGACCTCAACAAAGCTGAAGGTCTAAAGACAAACGCCAGAAGAAGAAGAACCGTCAGCACACCATTCTTATGGATGCTGATCTTCAACGATTTACTTCTCAGTTCAGAAACATTCTATCCCTGTCATAACCCTAACCCTAACTGGTTGATGTCTTAGCTTCAACAGTTTGTTGCATCCTCGGTCAGAAAAATGTGATCTATCTTTGGACGCAGACAGACCCACTTGTCTGTCAACCTTTTCTTATACTCCCTTGCCCTCGATGACCCGCCCACTCCACAGACACATATGCACACACACACAACCCAGGGCAGTCACTTAATCTGTAACATTACCCATTGGTTACCTGAAAGGACCTAAAGACTTGGACAGTTGAGGTGCAGAAGATATTGTGTTTATTTCTTATTTGCTTTAGCTCTATTCTTGAATGAGTTGTTAAAACAAGTTTAACTGAAGTATTTTTTTCACTGCACTGTACGATAAACGTTTGTATTGTATTCACTTTGCCCGGTGAATGTTTACAAACTGTTGAAATTGTAATCTAAAAAGCTCAGGGAGTTAGCATCGCAAAAGCTCACTCGACAAAAAGTCAATGGTATTCGGATTTTGAAATATTGCAGAAAAAAAGATCTTTGGGTGATATTTACACTTTTTGTTTAGTAGCTGAATTTCCACATATTAACATTAGTTTTATAATTGTTGAAGCTTAAATGCAATGGGCAGAGGTTAAGACTGTTTCAAAAGCTAATCCACCCAGCATTTCTATGAAGCGTCCCGGCTATAAAAAAAAAGGTTTGTTATCTCCAGCCATGATTGTAACAGACCTGAATTAGACCTGAATTAGACGACATGACTCCAGCAGGATACAGAGAGTCAGTGCACCCTGCTCTTGCCATTAACAAACTAAATACTAAGTGTTCATTAGTTATAGATTAAGCCAGCTGGCTGTTTCCCCCCGCTTCCTGTCTTTATGCTTAGCTAGGCTAACATTCCTTGACTCCTTATTCCAGGTGTTTACATCTGGATATTTCCCCCGAGGATAGGTGTGTGTGTGTGTGTGTGTGTGTGTGTGTGTGTGTGTGTGTGTGTGTGTGTGTGTGTGTGTGTGTGTGTGTGTGTGTGTGTGTGTGTGTGTGTGTGTGTGTGTGTGTGTGTGTGTGTGTGTGTGTGTGTGTGTGTGTGTGTGTGAGCTTAGTTTCCAACCATCTACATATTCTATCATTTTGTCATGCTGAATATATTTGAAGCAATTGTAAAATGTCTCTCTCCTCATTTGCTTTTCCTTTGGTTTCAACCATTTTTGTGTTGTATGCTATAAAAATGTGTGTGATTATTGGGCTGAATCAAGAGTCTTCCAAACATGTCTCCCAGGTAATAATAATAATAATAATGCATTTTATTTATATAGCGCTTTTCACAACTCAAAGACGCTTTACAGTATGAGGGAAGGTAGACAAACAAGGACAGGCAAACAAGTAAGTATAGTAAAATAAAAAAGGCAGTCAAGAGGAAGTTGATTGAGAGGGGGGGGGGGCTTATGGGTAGATAGAGTTGATGCCTACTGTTAAATATTCACCACTAAGGGCATCTGATCTGGCACTAGCCACTTACCCAACTATATAGTCAGAGCAGGAAATGACTCTGTAGGCAGCTGAAAACCTAAGCCTACGTTTTAACTTTTCAGTTTGAAGTCACGTCTTAAAGGGGACCTATCATGCAAAATGCACTTTTTGATGTCTTGTATACATATATATGTGTCCCTGGTGTGTCAGGGAACTCACAAAGTGTCAGAAAATAAAACCCTCTTTCTTTTCCTCCGTTCACAAATCTCTAAACACGGGGGTACAACGGAGCTGATCCAAATTTGCGTCCGATATGACTTAATATCAGAAATGTGGACCCATGTTACTATCAGAAACAATGCTATCAGAAACAATGCCTGATGTGTTTTGGACGTAATATGGTCTTCGCTAACACTCAGAGCTAACCTGTACTGGAGAGAGTATGTGGAAATAATGAAAGGAACTCACCTTGTGGTAAACCGGCAAGAGAAAAAGCATTTGAGCTCCATACTGTTTCAGAAATAATCCTTGATGTGGTTTGGAACGTGATGACGTTTAATCACGGCAGCATTTAGCTGTATCTCGTAGAATTCTGAGCAGGCATTAGCTCCCCCTCTTCTTTTTATTTTGTTCAAGCTAAGGACCCAGCTAAGGGTGGGTGGGTGGGGGGGGGGGGGAAGCAGGGGAAAAGAGACCACGAGAGAGTGGGAGTGATGATGATGAGGATGTGATGTTAAATGAAGGAGAGGAGGTTGCGGCCAATGCGGGGGGGTGGAAGGAGTGGAGAGTGGAGTATGGTGTGGAGAGGAAGGATAAAAAGAGGATGAAGGGGAGGGAGAAGAAGCTGAAGATGTGGGAATTAGGGGGGAAAGGATGTGGAGGTTGAGATGGAGGAGACTGAGGGGGGGGGGGTGAAGAAGTAAGGGAGGGAGGGGGAAAGGATGTAGAGCCTGGGGTGGAGGATAGCGTGGATGAGGAAAAGGAGAAGCAGTGTCTGAAAGAGGAGGAGTTAATGAGAGTGAAGAAGGTGGAGAAAGGATGAGAATGAGGAACGAGCGGAGGAGGAGGGAATGGAGGACTGGAAGGTGATAAACATAAATATAGGGGTGATTAATAAAAAGGGTAAGTGTTGGAAAGCAAGAAGGATGTGCATCGCCTCACGCTAACGCAAAGGCCGTATGGAAAAAGAAAGGGAGAAACGGTGGGAAAGTGGGAGGAGTGGGAAAGGAGAAAGGCATGGGCGATATTTGAGACGTGGAAAGGGGAATATGGGATAAAGAGTAATTGATGGGTCTAATGTATGACAAAAGTGTGCGATGGTTTGAATATTTGTCTGCTAAATTTGAGAATGCTTGAGGTAAGCTGAGAGTGTGGTCTGCATGATTATGTTTTTGTTCTGATGTGTTATTGATATGTGAGATGCAGGAGTGAGGAGATGGGGAGTAATGTGTTTTCGTATGAAATAGAAAGTAGATTATGTGTATATTGAAGGAATATGCATGAAAGCTGAGATTGTGTTATTGATTTGGTTGAAAGCCTTGGGGTCCTTTCTTTTTGGGGATCAGTAAGGTGGGTAATTATGTGTTAAAATGTAACTATGTTTATATTTTTCTAATAAAAAAAAAAAAAAGTTATGACCTGGTCTTCGGTGAGTGTTCTGTTCTGTCTTTGTTTCTAGTATAGCCTTGAAATAAAGGAGATATTTTTGACACTTTAATCTGCATTTGGGTCCTGCTTCCTGCACACACCGTAACATTACGAACCGACCTGAGCAACCCGATATCACGGCAAGACGTGAACATGTGACAATTTACCATGCTGGGAGACGTGAAGATGTCACGATTTCGTCCCTTCAAACGTGACAGTTACACGGTATTGTTAACCCATGTTAACCATTGGAGAAATAACCGGAAATGCCAAGCAAATGCTACCCCGACGGTTGTTATTGTCAATATTAATATAATAATGATTTATTTTTTAATAGTCACACTCGATTACGCCAATTTTCTTGTTGCCCCAGCTGGTCGACACCTCTTTTAGCAGAAACAAAGGCTACATTAATGTAGTAAATCGATGTTAATCCATGCGTGTAGATCTGGTGTGGATGTGGAATTAACGGACGTGACGTTGTGCGATTGAGTTGCCAGGCAACAGCTTCGGTTCATGTTAATTTACAAACTCTTCAACTACAACCGTAGTTATATTTAAAAACATGTTAGAAGGCCTCACGAAATACTTTAATGCAAATTAAAATGTAAATGTGAAGGAATGTGTGTATAACAAAATACATCGGTGATAAATGAAACCGGAAACTGACGTAGGCAAGATCCTCAGCTCGATGATTGGATGGTTTAGCCGCAATGCATGCTGGGATTTGGGGTTTATGTGATGTGAAATCTGAAAATGTTTTTTAAAAACAAAATAAAACTTTATTCCGAGTGTGCTTGCTTTTCTCTTTGAAAGTCATCACATAACAGCATTGTAATACACGGTTCGGCTGCATTAAATATTACATATCTGCCGTAGTTCTCTATTTATAGAGCCCTGCTGAGAAGACTTCTAGACAAACAGGAAGAACTGCCGCCAAAACTGAAAACGTGACGTGGATCATAAATATATAAGCAATTAAACAACATCTTGCATTTCTTTACACACAATACATCTCCTTGCAGTATCAACACTAATTCGGCTGACTTTTATATTTGATCCAATTGGTAGATAGGCTGGATTTACACCATAACGGTGCAGAGCTGATAGAAAGGGACACCTGGTGGTTAAAGCACGTTATTGAATTTTATTATTAGATATTAATAGGATCCCTATAAAGTATATTCATTACTCGTTATTCTCTACTAATAGTTAATTAAAGACTGTGTTGTCACAACAGACTGTATATAATGACTAGTTTCCACACCCCTTTCAAGATTTTCTAAGCTAAGGTTTATTGACATATTATACACAACTACGGTGTAGTTATGCAATGAATGAAAAACTTGGGTCGCAGGTTCCTCATTTCTTATACTATCTACATGTTATAAGAGTATAATACCAACACACTCTCACTCCCTAAGCGTCCAATAGCGACGTTTGGTCAGTGTCCGTGGTGTCCAATTGTGACGCTCCTAGGCTCCTTCAGCGTCATAAAGGGACGCAAATAGCTTTCAACTGATTGCAATGTATTCCCATCTGCGTCGGGATTTGACGCTCATGGAAGCACGGCATTCGTTTATGTCGGCTGCCCTTAAAGGTAATGTGAGCGTCCATTCCCATTGGATAACGGAGAATTGTACACCCGGAAGTAAGTATTCCTCTTACTGTCGATTGATTTTACAGTGATATCTGCACTACTCATCGACTAAAAAACACCAGATTATCATTGTTAATTACACAACATTGATTGGTTTAAATTGTGTGCAATGCTTTTGTATTTTTCCCCTTCGATTCGGAGAAACAAATATTTTTTCTGAGTAAAGGCTGGCAGAAGACACTACACTACCCAGAATCCCCAGCTATCATTTGGACTACACCATGTGCTCTGTTTGACAAACCCCGTTTTTTTCACCATTCATTCCGATGGCTGGCGTCTAGGTCACATGATCTTCACATTTCTCCCTGCAGAAAAAGAAAACATGGCCGAACTTCGTTTTATTCTCGGTGGAAAATGTCTATTTTAAAGTTAGTTTGGCCATTAAAATGCGTTTTGATGTCATTTGATGCGAGAAATATGAGTTGTTATTTCAGATTATGTGTGCAGTGGATGTACATGATCTTTAGTTTGCTAGTTATTACGAAGATTACTTCATTGTTACCAAGGTGGTTGCTAGGGACGCTGCTATCGATATTATTTCTGTTATGTTGTGTAACTGTTTAATGGTGTTATCTTTATTGCTACCCCTTTCCCCGTCAATGTATAGTGTTGGTCCACAGCCTAAACATATTAATTTAACAAAATCTGCATCTAAAGGTAGCCTACGTTATTTTCCCCCTGTGCAATTACAGTCTCACATCTCACAGCACATCGTCATTAACAAATACCGGAAACAGACCGAAAACATTTAAAAAAATAAATAATAATACTTTATTCCGAGTGTGCTTGCTTTTCTCTTTGAAAGTCATCACATAACGGCATTGTAATACACGGTTCGGCTGCATTACATATTACATATCTGCCGTAGTTCTGTATTTATAGAGCCCTGATGAGAAGACAAACACGAGGAACTGAAAACGTGACGTGGATCATAAATATATAAGCAATTAAACAACATCTTACATTTCTTTTCACACAATACGTCTCCTTGCAGTATCAACACTAATTCGGCTCACTTTTATATTTGATCCAATTGGTAGATAGGCTGTATTTACACCATAAAGGTGCACAGCTGATATAAAGGGACACCTGGTGGTTAAAGCATGTTATTGAATTTCATTATTTTTATTATTAGATATTAATACGATCCCTATAAAGTATATTCATTACTCGTTATTCTCTACTAATAGTTAATTAAAGACTGTTTATAATGACTATTTAGCACATCCCTTTCAAGATTTTCTAAGGTTTATTGACATATCATATAGGCCTACACAACTATGGTGTAGTTCTGCACTGAATGAAAAACTTGGGTCGCAGGTTCCTCAGTAGTGCATTACAAGACATCTATCAATATTTGTGCATACCTCCAGCAATGTTAACTATGTTGAAGCACTTATTTTAACTGATATTATACATAATGTATTATACTCTTATAAGATGTATATATTTCATCTCCGGCCTTGTCAGGTATTGAACAATCAATAAATAAAGAACACAGAATTGTTGAATATAAAACACAGAATTTGTGTGATTATACTAAATGATTTTCAAATAAACACAACTGCATATTTAACTGTTACACATGCTGATGTAACGCAAATGTTCCAACTTGGGATCAATAAAGTATATCTTATCTTAAGCTGATCGATGGCTACTGCCATATTTGCAAAATGTGCCTCTGAACCTTGACAAGTGCATGTTTCAGGCTTATCAATTAATGTAATGTTATCACAGGGGTCACAAACATAAGACCAGCTGTTAAATAAAGCTCTTCTGACCTTAGCTGGCATGTGTGTATATATATTAATACTGCCCATAATGGGCACAAGCAATTTTCACCCATTTATTAATTATATGTTTTAAATGTGAGTGTTTCCTGTCCCCTAAACCTCCAGGGATGTACACAGTTTAATACTGGCAACTTCTTATTATGGGAAATACGAAAATGTCTTTTAAAACTACAACTCCCAGTAGAGACGTGCCATAGAGAACATGTTGCGAAACAGAATAGCCAGCAGGCTTGTTTGAGACACATTGCGGTTCACCTCGAAAGTAGACGAGAGTAGCCGATCGCAGCCGGGGGAGGTGTCAAAAAGCTCGTCTTAAGTCGGACAGCTCGGACTCGGAGTCGGCTTGACTGGCTGGGTTTGCAATGGCGGAAATTCCATTTTACCCACTGTAGACAAAGGTGATCTCCATTGCTTTATATAGGTTTGTTAATTCAGTCATGATGAGGAACCACACCAGTGACTGGGTTCCATCATTAGAAATGCTCCTCCCTCTTAATGTTTGCAAAACTGATAGGTGGACAGGCTACAAATGATCAGTCCCTTCAGATCCGCACACATGAAGCTTAATGAGCATGAATTGAACAGACCTGCTGCTGTGTTAATTCTTTAGCTGCCACTTTAAGCTTTATGATCAGATCAAGGGGTGAAACCCGCCGCTGCTGCGTCTGTAAAGCTGGTGTGTCCTTGGGCAAGACACTTCACCTGAACTTGCTCCTGTGGGTATTGTCCACAGTGACCATTGCATGTATACAAAATATGTGTAATGTGTATATGTAAAGCGCTTTGAGCATCTGGAAAAGCGCTATAATAAATATAAGGAATTATTATTATTATTATTATGATGTGTACAACATGGATGTAATTTGATTTAATCTTGCCATTTTAAATGATGTATTCAATAAATAACGCGGTGGACCCGTTCAAATCCAGTTTTGGACAGTCTGCCGTGGTTCCATCCCATTTCAAGTGCTGTTCGAGAATCGGCTTAACCCGGAGCACACTCTCCAATCACAGAGCTTGAGGACTATCACGGGGTTTGTCAAACAGAGAACATGGTGTAGTCCAAACGATAGCTGGGGATTCTGGGTAGTGTAGTGTCTTCTGCCATCCTTTTCTCAGAACAAATATTTGTTTCTCCGAATCGAAGGGGAAAAATACAAAAGCATTGCACACAATTTAAACCAATCAATGTTGTGTAATTAACAAGGATAATCTGGTGTTTTTTAGTCGATGAGTAGTGCAGATATCACTGTAAAATCAATCGACAGTAAGAGGAATACTTACATCCGGGTGTACAATTCTCCGTCATCCAATGGTAATGGACGCTCACATTACCTTTAAGGGCAGCCGACACAAACGAATGCCGTGCTTCCATGAGCGTCAAATCCTGCTGCAGATGGGAATACATTGCAATCAGTTGAAAGCTATTTGCGTCCCTTTATGACGCCACGGACACTGATCAAACGTCGCTATTGGACGCTTAGGGAGTGAGAGTGTGTTGCTAATACAGTATAATATCAGTTTAATAATAAACAAATAATAAACACAAGTGCTTAAACATAGTTAACATTGCAGGAAAGCAATTATATTAAGTACTTTGTCAGGCTTAATATGTATCTGTAGATACAAATGTCACTGTGTGCTGTGTGCTCTGCATGTGTTAAAGAGGGTCATCCCTCCATATTCTTCTTCTATACCCCCAAAGCTTTTTTCTTATTCAAAAGAAGACCTTAACCTAAAGTACTCTTTAATGTTTGAATTAAGCCTTATTAGTTTGTCTGTTTTGCACATCCTCCTATTAATATCTAATAATAAATAATAAAATTCAATAACGTGCTTTACCCACCAGGTGTCCCTTTCTATCAGCTCTGCACCATTATGGTGTAAATACAGCCTATCTACCAATTGGATCAAATATAAAAGTCAGCCGAATTAGTGTTGATACTGCAAGGAGACGTATTGTGTGAAAAGAAATGTAAGATGTTGTTTAATTGCTTATATATTTATGATCCACGTCACGTTTTCAGTTTTGGCGGCAGTTCTTCCTGCTTGTCTAGAAGTCTTCTCAGCAGGGCTCTATAAATAGAGAACTACGGCAGATATGTAATACTTAATGTGGCCGAACCATGTATTACAATGCTGTTATGGGATGACTTTCAAAGAGAAAAGCAAGCACACTCGGAATAAAGTTTTATTTTGTTTTTAAAAAACTTTTCAGATTTCACATCACATAAACCCCAAATCCCAGCATGCATTGCGGCTAAACCATCCAATCATCGAGCTGAGGATCTTGCCTACGTCAGTTTCCGGTTTCATTTATCACCGATGTATTTTGTTATACACACATTCCTTCACATTTACATTTTAATTTGCATTAAAGTATTTCGTGTGGCCTTCCAACATCTTTTTAAATATGTTTGTTTGTTTGTAGCCTTTATTTAACCAGGTGAAAGCCCCTTGAGATCAAAAGATCTCTTTTTCAAGGGTGACATGTAGGACATTAATTAATATAACTACGGTTGCAGTTGAAGAGTTTGTAAATTAACATGAACCGAAGCTGTTGCCTGGCAACTCAATCGCACAACGTCACGTCCGTTAATTCCACATCCACACCAGATCTACACGCATGGATTAACATCGATTTACTACATTAATGTAGCCTTTGTTTCTGCTAAAAGAGGTGTCGACCAGCTGGGGCAACAAGAAAATTGGCGTAATCGAGTGTGACTATTAAAAAATAAATCATCATTATATTAATATTGACAATAACAACCGTCGGGGTAGCATTTGCTTGGCATTTCCGGTTATTTCTCCAATGGTTAACATGGGTTAACAATACCCTGTAACTGTCACATTTGAAGGGATGAAATCGTGACATCTTCACGTCTCCCAGCATGTTCACGTCTTGCCGTGATATCGGGTTGGACCTGAGATATGGGCCCAGCAGATCCGTTTGAGCAGGAACTATTGGATTATACCTTTTCTTTGTTTGACTGCGCTCATCGATGGATAGGAGCGGTCAGGGTTCAACAGTGAGATGCTGCTCTGGCAGAAGCATTCAACCTTACAATGAAGAATCAAGATTTGGTTAAATTCTTACCTGCCTGGCTTTTGGATTACCTCACGGTTTGTTTTCCCGATCCTGATAGACCCAGGTCTCCCAATTCCCTTTTTGATACCACACGCATCGGTCTGGTCCGTCTGGCGTCAGCCCCTGCTTCTCACCCAGTGTTTGCTACAGTCCAGGAGCCATTAGCTGGTACTCGTCTGGCTTTTGGAGGTCCACGGAGCCTCCAAACGGCTCCTAAAAGAAGGAGTCGCAAGGCCAGGTCAGCAGCACGAGCCCAAAGTGCCATGGTTCCAGCCCCAGTTCTGGCCCCAGCAGCCATGGTTCCAGCCCCAGTTCTGGCCCCAGCAGCCATGGTTCCGGCCCCAGTTCCGGCCTCGGCAGCCATGGTTCCGGCTTCAATTCCGGCTCCAAAACCGGCCCACACAGCCATGATCCAGCCTTCAGCTCCGGACCTTACAGCCATGTTTCCGGCTCCAGAACTGGATCTTACAGCCATGGTTCCGGCTCAAGTACCGGCCCCAGCAGTCATGGTCCCGACTCCGGCTCCTCGTCACCTGTTGACTCATCGGCCGATGCCAGCTCCCCGTGTCCTCTCGGCATACTGGCCGACTCCAGCACCTCGTCTCCTGCTGGCTCTCCAGCCGACGCCAGCTCCCCGTGTCCTGTCGGTGTACCGGCCGACTCCAGCACCTCGTCTCTTGTTGGCTCTCCAGCCAACGCCAGCTCCCCGTGTCCTGTCGGTGTACCGACCGACACAAGTTCCCTCTCATGTCCCCGCTCAAGTCCCCTCTCAAGTTCCTACCCGAGTCCCCTCTCAAGTTCCTACCCGAGTCCCCTCTCAAGTTCCTACCCGAGTCCCCTCTCAAGTTCCTACCCGAGTCCCCTCTCAAGTTTCCTCTCAAATCCCCTCTCGAGGCCCCTCTCAAGTTCCCTCTCGAGTCTCCTCTCGAGTCTCCTCTCGAGTCTCCTCTCGAGTTCCCTCTCGAGTTTCCTCTCGGGTCCCCTCTCGAGTTCCCTCTCGAGTCCCCTCTCGAGTCTCTTCTCTCGAGTTCCCTCTC
Source organism: Pseudochaenichthys georgianus (assembly GCF_902827115.2). Classification (NCBI taxonomy): domain Eukaryota; kingdom Metazoa; phylum Chordata; class Actinopteri; order Perciformes; family Channichthyidae; genus Pseudochaenichthys; species Pseudochaenichthys georgianus. The sequence goes on along the minus strand of NC_047524.1, from coordinate 30,683,437 downwards.
GAGTCTCCTCTCGAGTTCCCTCTCGAGTTTCCTCTCGGGTCCTCTCTCGAGTTCCCTCTCGATTCTCCTCTCCAGTTCCTTCTCGAGTCCCCTCTTGAGTCTCCTCTCGAGTTCCCTCTCAAGCCCTCTCTCGAGTCCCCTCTCGAGTTCCCTATCGAGTCCCCTCTCAAGTCACCTCTCAAGTTCCCTCTCAAGTCACCTCTCGAGACTCCGTTCAAGTTCCCTCTCGAGATTCCTTTCAAGTCACCTCTCAAGTCAACTCTCAAGTTTCCTCTCGAGTTCCCTCTCAAGCCCTCTCTTGAGTTCCCACTCAAGTCCCTACTCATGTGCCGTTGGAGGTCCTGCAGACTACTCTTCTGCCGGGGGTCCTGCCAACCCCATGTCCTGAGCCGTTGGAGGTCCCGCAGACTGCTCTACTGCCGGGGGTCCTGCCAACCCTATGTCCTGTACCATTGGAGGTTCCGCTGGGGGTCCTGCCAACCCTTTGTCCTGAGCCGTTGGAGGTCCCGCAGACTGCTCTTCTGCCGGGGGTCCTGCCAACCCTATGTCCTATCCCGTTGGGGGTCCCGCCGACTACTCTCCTGCCAGGGGTCCTGCAACCCTATGTCCTGTCCCGTTGGGGGTCCCGCCGACTACTCTTCTGCCGGGGGTCCTGCCAACCCCATGTCCTGTGCCGTTGGAGGTCCCGCAGACTGCTCTTCTGCCGGGGGTCCTGCCAACCCTATGTCCTGTACCATTGGAGGTTCAGCTGGGGGTCCTGCCAACCCTTTGTCCTGTGCCGTTGGAGGTTCCGTTGGGGGTCCTGCCAGCTCCATGTCCTGTGCCGTTGGGGGTCCCGCCGACTACTCTTCTGCCGGGGGTCCTGCCAACCCTATGTCCTGTCCCGTTGGGGGTCCCGCCGACTACTCTTCTGCCGGGGGTCCTGCCAACCCTATGTCCTTTGCCGTTGGAGGTTCCGCTGGGTGTCCTGCCAGCTCCATCTCCAGTCCCGTTGGAGGTCCCGCCGACTACTCTCCTGCCGGGGGTCCTGCCAATCCTATGTCCTGTTCTTCTGGAGGTCCCGCCGACGACTCTTCTGCCGGGGGTCCTACCAATCCCATGTCTTGTTCCGTTTGAGTTCCCACCGTCACCTGTCCCGCCGGGGGTCCTGCCAACTCCTGGTCCTCTTCCGTGGGGGATCCTGCCAAAGCCTGTCCCACCTGCTCTGGTTCCTGTCCGGCCGACACCGGGTCCTGCCCGGCCTCCGGAGCTGTCCCGTCAGCGCTTTCCTGTCCGGCCTCCAGAGCTGTCTGGTCTTCGCCCTCGAGCCCGGCCCCCTTTCTCGGCCCCCTTTCTCGGCCCCCTTTCTCGGCCCCCTTTCTCGGCTTCTGCCTTGCTCCCGGGCCGTCCGCCCGAGTCCCCCTTCTCGGCTTCTGCCTTGCCCCCGGGCCGTCCGCCCGAGATCCCTTCCTGGTCCTCTGCTGTGCCCCTGGGCGGTCAGCTCAGTCCCGTCCTCCTGACCCCCTCCACCCACCCTGATGGCTCCCTGTCGTTAGTTTCCCTGGTGTGTCTAATTTACCCGATTGTGTTCACCTGGTGTCCCTGTGTTTTCTCCTCCCTCCTCACTTGTGTCTTGTTTGTATGATTAGTCTTGTGTGTATTTAAGTTCTGGTTTTTCTGTCTGTCTTTGTCGGTTCGTCTTGTGTTATGACCTGGTCTTCGGTGAGTGTTCTGTTCTGTCTTTGTTTCTAGTATAGCCTTGAAATAAAGGAGATATTTTTGACACTTTAATCTGCATTTGGGTCCTGCTTCCTGCACACACCGTAACACATGTGAAGCAGGAGTGAATTCCGCTGTTAATGCAACAATGATATCAAAAGGATAGTCATAGTGAAAAATAATGATATGGGTCCCATTTATGTTTAATGTTCCATGACATTTTAAAATATATGTCTGGTTGTGTTCTAGCCATTTTCCGATCTCACGCTACTGCTTCTCCAACTTTCTTGCTGTGAACTGTTGTGGCTCCGTAAATCCCGTCCTAGCCTCCAATTTACGTAGTTCGCTGTTCTCGTGCCGACTGAGCAAATAGTTTCATGGAACCAGTTTTTGGAGCTTAGAGCCAGGGCCACTGCAGTTGAAACCGGAAAACTTTATTCGTAAACAGGCACTGGTCCTGCTTTAGAAGGGGTATCAGTATTGTTACACTGTAGTTGTGCTACTTTCACTTAACTTAAATGTCCGCCACTGATTATTAGGCAGCTGTCACAGATATTGTGCACTTCAATTGCACCCATGGACGGATGGAATGAATGAAAAGAATACTGATCAAATATAGCTTTGACGAGAAACCACAGAAAGCGCCCCAATGTGACAGAACAAAAGGTTAGGTAGTGATACACAATTGTCATTCGTCTCAAATGTCCTGGTTTACGCTGTACAGTCAAAATGACAATGACTATAATACCTTCAGTTGACTAGAGATATGTATATTACTGAACATGTTGACGCTGTGCACGTCAGCTCTAGAGTTGCAGTGGACGTATTACGAGCTGTGTGTTTTGGTCTGTGTAACCATACCCTGTCTGCATAGCCTTCAGGCCACTGTGAGCTCACTCCTTCCACTGACGTGTGTGTGTGTGTGTGTGTGTGTGTGTGTGTGTGTGTGTGTGTGTGTGTGTGTGTGTGTGTGTGTGTGTGTGTGTGTGTGTGTGTGTGTGTGTGTGTGTGTGTGTGTGTGTGTGTGTGTGTGTGTGTGTGTGTGTGTGTATCTATCGAAATATTAATATCAAGAATTTATCACATAATGTTTCTTTCTGAATGAATGAAGCTAACTATAAATAATATAGAGATTATAAGACACTGGGCTATTTGAAAGACAACAAAAAAGTTACATGTTGTTTTTATTTTGGAGGTAATGTGTAATTAATTAGTTAAAACAAAATGTATTTCTAAATATATAAAATAATAAACAAAAATAAATGATGAAATATACATAAGGCGCCCTGACCCTGAAGTCTTCACTCTAAGGTCTGAAGATCAACACATCTCACGATTTGAGACACACAGATCACAAGTCATCATATGTGGACGAGCAATGGCACAGCATGACATGCTCTTTTTTTGGACAAAACATGATTTAATGCTCGACATCATGAGAATGGATTATGTGGCATTATCAGATGATATGCTACTGTTGAATATACATTAGTTGTAAAGTAGATCAAAAGGTTCAAGGTTAGGGTAAGAAGGCTTTTATGCTGGGTGTACGGCCTTTAGCAAAATGGTATCATGAGAATATAAGGGTATAGCAAATCAGAAAGCTAATAAAACAAATCTATTGTAAAATATTGTCTGTCATATTTGTGTGTAGAAAGATATTGAAAAATAGTGCAATGTATTTGTTGTCATATGAAAGAGTGAAATAGTCTCTGTGGCATCACCCATTGCTTATTGGCCTATGGTTATAATAATAATAATAATAATAATAATAATACATGGGATTTTTATAGCGCTTTTCCAAATGCTCAAAGACGCTTTATACTATGTCATGGTTTTGAAGCCTTGATGTTGCTTTGGCCATTGCCATCTTGACATGAAGTCATGTGACCATCGTGTACTTCCAATACATAATAAATATACAGTATGTGGTTATCACTGGGACTAATACTACTAATACACCACTGTACTGTATATATTGTATTACAATATATTGCAATTTAAAAGTTTATATAATTTGTTTGTATCTATTTTTATTTGATCTTAAATTGGACAGGTAACATCTTATGTGTAATAGAAATATATGTATTAAATTGTATCAAGTTAATGCACATTCTTATTTGACTTCCTATGTCTATTGTATACACATTTGAACTATATTTTGTATAGCATTTCATTCACCTGATTTCCCCTAGGATAAATAGAGTAATCTAAACTTCATTCTGATTACATTGAAATGACTGACATAAGTATGTTCCATATAAAGGCACCTTTCATAAACCGAGAAGGAGAGTGTTTTGGTCATTGGAATAGCACTTATAGATGTAATGAAATCTCAAGAGTTGATTCAAGGTGAAGTCATACAGAGCCTAAGAACGATTCTGAAGTGTACCACATGAGGGCAGTGCTTTACAAGGACAACAGCTGCAGCAATGCATACACACCATCGATGTATAATAAGAACATACACACACTCATATGTACACTTTTGCACTTTGGAAACGTTTACTTTTCAGTCGACTATATATATATTGTATTGATATTACTAGCAACTTTTAGCAGAAGCACAGGATGTGATGCAGTAGGCCTACTGTGTTTCTAATATACACAGGGTATCTGAAATGAGAACAAACTACCAGTGAGGTTATGTGACATGTATTTGTAGACAAATAGTATCATATATAATAATACAACACTGCCAAAAGGGCCATTTTGAATAACGATTACTTTACACGTGATACTTTTAGCTGGTAATACTTCGATATGCAGCCTTTACAAAGGTTTTGTTTGTTGAAAGCAAATTTAGAACTCGTGCCATTTTTGAGTTTCTATCCTCGTGGTTGAATGCACTAAGTCCCAGTAGTAGTAGCAGTAGCAGTAGCAGTAAGTCCCTTTGGATAAAAGACTCAGCTAAATTACATGTAATGTAAAAGTAATGTACTTGTACAACAATCCATTCAGAACCCTGACCTTTGATGCAATATGTTAAGACCATAGTATTTCGACTTTTGCAAAGAATTTGAGCAATTATTTTGCTATATAACATTGCCTCATAGCAGCCATGTCTGCAGTGTGCTTTTGTGTGACACACACAGAGTCTTTAACGAGTCTTTAAGTAAGTCTTTATCTGTAACGGCCCGTCCACGACAGCGTCGTTACTGTTTGCATGTGAAGGGACATCCCAATGGGACAATGGAATGCTTTATTTTGACCCCTTTCATTTTGTTCATGTACAACGTCCATATTCTGTCAGCTTGTATGTCAGACAGGCTTGTACAAGGCAGGGCTATGTACTACTCTGTGCCCATTTCTCATCGAAAAGCGTGATAACACAATTTAACTTACTTTAATCCACAACATTAATTCTTGAAATTTAGAATCAGAAAACTTTCTTCATCCCACGGGAAATTCAGTAAAACTATGATAAAGGGTGAGAAATAATTCACATTAGATAAAACCACTTATCTGCACTATCTACAGTCACTAATGTTCAGCAGTTACATTTAGCAGTTACAATGCGCATGCGCAGGCTGCCTGCCTGCCTGGCATTGCCATAGAAACCAGGGCAGACATCAACATGGTAAGTGTTTGTGTTTTCTGTTCATTCTTCGTCGCTTTTTCGGATAATATTGCACAATTGTACGACTCCAAGTATGACAACCTACCCGAAGATGCAATTATTCATGTCTCAAAGCTCAATCTTACGTGCAGCGTTGTTGTCGCTGTTAGCTAATATGGGCTTTAATTAGCTAGGCCTACTTAGCTAACCTTATTGTCAGTTAACCTGACGTTAAAGAACTAGTTAACATCAACTCTGCGCTAAACGTGAGTGTATGTATGTGTCTAATATGCCATTATTCCTAGTTCTAAATGTAATATTCGGAGGACTAACGTTAGGACGTAAGTGTCTACTCATTCAGCATGCCTTTAAAACCCACAAATGAAAATAAGAATAAAAACAGAGTGTATTAAAAGCCTAACTTAGTTCAGTGTAGAGCTGTTCTAATTCTTATACTTTATACTATTATTTGTTCTTGTCATAATAATACACAGGTATTATATCCCATCTTTCTTAAACCAATGTTCACGCTGATAAAATGATTTCCTTCTGACCATTTAGTCGTAAGGGTTGGATTAGTTTTTAGGCAATGTGGTTATTGTTCGGTGTAATACATAAACCCTCTCCAATTCAAGAAGTGTTAGTAACATATTTTGTAAGTATTCTAAGTTTAGCATTCTAAAGCTTTGGATAGCTTATGAGTGTGTCCCGATTCACATATCTCCATTCTGTGTCATGATGGTACTTGTATTGTTACCTGTTTGTGAATAAATGAACATATATGAATGTAGCCTCTGCCTGTCTAACTGGATGGCGTGTTATTTCAGCAGGCCAAAGCAACGACCGTGAGAGAAGCCCTGGCTAAGTGGGTGAGTTACACGCACACTGCTGACACGCACAGAACGAATACCATGAATGAAATACTGTGTAACAGAATCACTGAACTGTGTGTGTGTGTGTGTGTGTGTGTGTGTGTGTGTGTGTGTGTGTGTGTGTGTGTGTGTGTGTGTGTGTGTGTGTGTGTGTGTGTGTGTGTGTGTGTGTGTGTGTGTGTGTGTGTGTGGTGTGTGTGTGTGTGTGTGTGTGTGTGTGTGTGTGTGTGTGTGTGTGTGTGTGTGTGTGTGTGTGTGTGTGTGTGCGCGTGTGCGTGTGCGTAGGAGGAGAAGTCAGGGGAGAAAGCGGGTGAGACTAAAGCCGTCAGACTGTATGGTCAGGTTCCTCCCATAGAGAAGATGGACCCCTCCCTCTCTATGCTCACCAACTGCGAGTGAGTACTGTCACCATGCAATCTCAACACATTTCACAGGTTGAAATATTAAGCAGTGCTGGAATGTAATAAATCATATTTACTCAAGTACTGCATTGAGTACAAGTGTACTTGTTCTTTACCAGAGTATTGTCATGTTATGCTTCTATATCGATAAACATATATGCATCAATAATCATAATCCAATAATTTACTACTTTTCTGAAATGAATCAAGTTCACATAACAAGTGCTTTGTCTTTTGGTGCTTAAGTTTATTTTGATGAGTAATGTGTAATATTACTTAAGTAAGATTAGTATTTTTACAATGTAAATGTACCTTTTACTGAAATGTACTTTTACTGAAGTTAAGATAAGTTCTAAGTACTTCCTCAATCGCTAATGTTGAATATTTTCTATAGTAAGGTCAAATTATGCCTTTAAGAAAGATCTGTTCCATTTCATTTCCGGCATGCGCAAGAAGACTGTCGGTCTGGATCGATTGCTAATACTGCCTAATATGTGTGTGTTAGTTTATTACTGTATGCTTAAGGACCGTGCGTGGTTTTGATGATTCACATTTTTTTTTGAAACAAATATCTTTGTGACTGTTTTATAGCGACTGACTGCTGACTCCTCATCAAGACCTTAAACTCACCTCTTTAAGTTAGCTTCTTCCTTAAATGCGACCCGCTCATTCCCCTGCTTTCCGAGGCAGTCACAGAATTGTCATTGGTAGATTAGTGAAGAGAAAGTAAAACAGCAGCTCATGCAGTGAAAGTGTTTAGTCACCGATGATGTAATCCCCATTCAAACACCTGATATGTAATTGGACTGTATCCTCTGCAGGAAGCTCTCTCTGTCCACAAACTGCATTGAGAAAATAACCAATCTCAACGGCCTGAGTGAGTACTGACCGCACAACACATATAACCACACACACACTCGGAGGTGGACGTCTGGTGCACTAATGACATTTGTGTTGTATCTTCCAGAACACTTGAAGATATTGTCATTAGGAAGAAACAATATAAAGGCCCTTACTGGGCTGGTAAGTTACATGTGAAAAAGAAAGTTGTATTATTTCCATGTTTTCCTCTCTTCTTGTTGTCTGCTTTTTTACATTTATTTTATTACTTACTTACTTAAATGTGCAATGTGTAGTTCCAGGCCACACTGAAGAAATAGGGGGCAGCATTTCACCTCTAATACTGGCTCCATACAATATATTTTATAGACGTCAGTTATTAACGAAAAGTCCTAATACTAACGAACACCAGGGCTAAAATATGCTTCATTCCACCAAAGTGCTGCAGCTCTGCGAGCCGGTCATAACTATCTGTCGCTAACATTTCAAATTCAGATGCTGCCATAGCTTTCACATTGCACCTTTAAACCAGCTTCAGTACACTACTTACACATGCTAAACACAACATCTACATGTATGTCCTTTTGCATCAATTGTGTGTGTGTCTGTGCGCGTGTGTGTGTGTGTCTCTGTGTGCGTGTGTGTCTGTGCGTGTGTGTGTCTGTGTGTCTGTCTCTGTGCGTGTGTGTGTGTCTGTGGTCTCTGTGTGTGTGTGTGTGTGTGTGTGTGTGTGTGTGTGTGTGTGTGTGTGTGTGTGTGTGTGTGTGTGTGTCTGTGTGTGTGTGTGTGTGTGTGTGTGTGTGTGTGTCTGTGTCTGTGTGTGTGTGTGTGTGTCTGTCTCTGTGTGTGTGTGTGTGTGTGTGTGTGTGTGTGTGTGTGTGTGTGTGTGTGTGTGTCTGTGTGTGTCTGTGTGTGTCTGTCTGTCTGTCTGTGTGTGTGTGTGTGTGTCTGTCTGTCTGTCTGTCTGTCTGTCTGTCTGTCTGTCTGTGTGTGTGTGTGTGTGTGTGTGTGTGTGTCTGTCTCTGTGTGTGTGTGTGTGTGTGTGTGTGTGTGTGTGTCTGTCTCTGTGTGTGTGTGTGTGTGTGTGTGTGTGTGTGTCTGTGTGTGTCTGTGTGTGTCTGTCTGTCTGTCTGTCTGTGTGTGTGTGTGTGTATGGGGGTGGGGGCGTGTGTGGGTGTGTGTGTGTGTCTGTCTGTCTGTCTGTCTGTCTGTCTGTCTGTCTGTCTGTCTGTCTGTCTGTGTGTGTGTGTGTGTATGGGGGTGTGGGGGTGTGTGTGTGTGTCTGTCTGTCTGTCTGTCTGTCTGTCTGTCTGTCTGTCTGTCTGTGTGTGTGTGTGTGTGTGTGTGTGTATGGGTGTGTGTGTGTGTGTGTGTGTGTGTGTGTGTGTGTGCAGGAGTCCGTCGGGGAGACATTAGAGGAGCTGTGGATCTCCTATAACTTGATAGAGAAACTGAAGGGTGTCCAGTCCCTGAAGAACCTCAAAGTCCTCTACATGTCCAACAACCTGGTCAAAGAATGGGGTGAGCTACATTCATAATGTACACGTGATGAAATGGTGGCTTTATGGAACATTTATGAAGTGACCTGTTTCAGGTTTGTGTTTTATTGAAGAGGGTCATAAATAGGGTTAGAAGTATTTTGTAATCAACTTAAGTTGCGTTTGCTGAAAGCACTGTACCCCTTTATATGTTGCGGGAGGACTTCCTGTATAGGAAGTCACCGTGTCCCCTGCTGTTAAAGCCTAATCAAGGCCAGTAAAGGTTTCTAACTTTGAACAATGGTCTCATATTTCTGACCCAATCATTTCATAAAGCTCAGTCCCTTGTGCTACACACAAAGTACAATACAGAACAGAGCTTTAAGAGCATTTGCATTCTTGAATGTGTTGTTGGAATTTGCAACAAGATAAATTGAAATAATCAGAAAACAATGTCAATGTCTTGCTTGGACGAAATATGGCTAGCATCTTATACATCAGAACACTTCAACTTAAGAAACACACTTTCAATCAACTTTGACGTGTGAGCACCAAGCCACGCCGTGTCCGCCTTCTCTCGTCTCGTTACAGCATGATCCAGAATACCACGATGAAGTCACAAAGTACAGCAGACTGTCTTTTTCCTGTGACATCAGCCAGGAGCATTCTGGGTAGTGGAACAGCCTTACAGGTCCTAGCTTGGCTAGCTTAGCTCTCTTCCTCTCCTGCTGCATGGTAGCTAGGTCGCAGGTGTAGCTCTCTGGCAGGATGGCTGGAAGATGCTTTGGGCGATGATCGTCTCAAAGTCTGCTGCACTTATCCAATCACTGCGCTTCTTTCTGACATATTGATACTTGTCTTAGGCCATACATGCTCTAGTTAAAAATAGAAGAAAAGAGATGAATAATACAAACATAAATGTAGCGTTCACTAACCACTGCATCTACATGGGCTTCCATATCTGCAGGTATCATTTAGTATATGATGTATGTTCTGTGTTGTAGGAGAGTTTGTGAGGCTAGCTGACCTGCCCTGCCTGGTAGACCTGGTGTTTGTGGGAAATCCTCTGGAGGACAAGCACTCATCTGAAGGGACCTGGATGGACGAAGCCTCCAAGAGACTTCCTAATCTGAAGAAACTAGATGGTAAGACTGCTTCTGCGTCAACACAGTGGTGCAGGTTTCAGCCCTCACCCTGGAGTGAATGAATTAGCATTCTAGCTAGCTCATTTCATTTCTCATTTTGTTCAGGGACCCCAGTCATCAAACCGGAAGTGGACGAAGGAGATGGAGAAAGCTGAGAAGCGTAACCATCTGCCAAACTAGAATCACCTTTCCAAAGAGTCTTCCCTTTTTAAAGTGTTGTATGGTTGTCATAGTGCTTTCCTTTATACAACATGACTTTTACAACAGCACACCAATACAAGCACACACGTACATTTTAGAACTATAAAACAATTATTAAATGGTTAATACCTGCAGGCCTTGCGACCATAAAAAAGCTTTTAATGAGACCTTATTAAAAGATTCAAAAGTGTTGTTGTCATATGCACAATAGCTACAGCGCAGTTGTTGGCAATACAAGTCCTTCTGAAGGCTCCTCCAGCAATGCAACATTCAATATACTTTAGAAATAAGAATAAAAAGAAGACATTAAATAGTGCAAGTGACTCATACAAAAGTAGAATTGGAGAGAGGCTTAATACACAGAAGCCTTCCACCGCACCATTTTAAACTGAAAATTGAAACAGAACTAATGTGGCCAAAAAAACTTTTTAAACTTACAATGTTAGTTTTTTTATTGTCCTTGATTTTGTATGCATCTCTATGTACCTCTAGCAAGACCTAAAGCACAATGTAGCGCACACACGCACGCACGCACGCACGCACGCACGCACACACACTTACATTTACGTCAAATTGGACATTTCATACTGTTTTTGCTATCAGAATTCTCGAATATGCCGAAAACGAACTTCTCAGACGGTTATCAGCAGGAGCATTACATTAGGAGGTCAAGTTTGTATTTACTATTCTCATTGGACTTGAAGGGACCATACTGTATACATCTACACCTCCCTAGCTGTTCAGAGTGAAACCTTGGATGACCTAAACACGTCCATAGATCAGTTTGGCCCTGTGTTTGAGGTCATGTATTGTCTGTCAAGAGTTTTTGAAACTACTCTATTGTCAGGCTTATTTTGGATCAATACATTCTACATTGTTCCTGTTCCTTGTGATACCAAGGTTAATGCATGTAGCATGTCTTCATTATTTACATTACACATTATCTGTGTACAGTTATTTTCATGTTTTTAATTATTCAGGTAGGTTTGTACATACAATTGTAAGATGTTTTTTTATGATTTAGATTTTTGAAATAAATACTGTTGAAGTAAATCAGTTGTGCCTTGATAATATATGATAATATAGATTCAGTTCTAAACGGTTCTAAAGCAAGACACTTTATTTATTGTTGTCATAACATTTATTTCCAGATGTGAAGTGCTTTTTTAGATTTGACTTCTAGTACAAGCAGAGGGAAAACCAATTTAGACTGTCAAATTATAAATGTTTTTTTTTGTAGGCATTAATATACATACATTGCGTTGATTTGTACACAATTATTGCACAGAATGGTTTTCAATATTTGCTTGTTGGATTTTTGTTTCATAAGTGTAGAGTTCATCATGGCCCTAGGTGTCGGTAACGCAGTTTAACGCCACCATAACACCGAAATATAAGAAGGAGAAGAAGAGTCACTTCCCTGGCAACAGCCTCGAACCCGGAAGTTGTTGTCTTCGCCGCGAAATATCAACAGCTCAACTTCCAAGCGTTAGATTTTAAATTGTGTGAACAAGGTTGTCAGTACTGGTATTAATGTAATAGCTGAGTGGATATACAGTTTGTTCATACTCGTATAGTGACTCAGCTGTGTGTAATGCAGCGCAGTGCAGCGGCAGTAAGTGTGGAGGTGAAGCAGGTGATAGCGGCTCTGTGCAGACTGCTCGCGGCCACCGGGCTGGAATGTGTCCCCGCGCCGGAGCACTTCAGGCGGGCTAAGTTCGGAGGAGGACCCGCGGTGGTAGGTTCATCATGTGCTGTCACTGTCAGGGGTGGAATGTAACTGCATTTCCTCCAAAACTCAAGTACGAGTGTGAGGTAGCTGTTACCTATATTGCAGCCTACTTATTACTCTATTGTTTTACAGCTTTATATTTTCTTTTGACAAACGTGCATACAGTGAAAATTAGAATGCATTTAAGAAGCAGTGCAATGCGAAAATACGCACAGAAAGAAGTGTGGGGATCTTGTGCCTTTGCTCAAGGGTACATCAATAGTGCCCAAGAGGTGAACATCTTAAAGTACCATTAACAGTACTTGGTCAGTTGTGGGATTTAAAGGTCCCATGTCATGCTTTTCCGGTTATTACCCGTCCCCTTGAGCTTGTTATCCATGTAAACCAGGGGTGTCGAACTCAATTTCATCGTGGGCCACATTCGCATAAAGGTTGCACTCAAAGGGCCGGTTGTAAATATATAAATATATAATATATATATAAAATAATGTATTATATTACATTATTGCCTCTGAATTGGATTATTATCGGATAGGATAATAACTTGGTAATTAACTACGTCTGAAAGCAGAAGTCCAGGGCAAATAATTGCAAGTGTCTTCAGTGCGCATGTCACAAAATGAGATGCGTATGTAGTTCATGGGCAACCTGCTTCTGTAAAGTGGCATGTAACCGTATAATAAACGTATTATATTCTTTGAAAGCTCTTGCTGGGCCACATAAAATGAAGTCGCGGGCCGGATTTGGCCCCCGGGCCTTGAGTTTGAGACCCCTGATGTAAACGGTCTGCAAAGTCACAAACCCTCAAAGTACACCCTGTGGAAAGTAAAACTCTAACACAGAAAATACCTGTCTATGCTGCCCCAGAAGGCCTCATTGGAGATTTTTCTTTTTCCATTTTCTTCTTCCTGGTCATAGTGACGTAAGGGTTACTCAGCCTTATCTTTTCTCACCCGCGGCTCCGCGGATTTCTCAGCCTGAGACAGCGAGACACCGCGAAACTCAGCCTGAACTCTGCCTGAGCACACCCCACGCAGCAACCAGGAAACGACACCAGTAAGCCAGCTCACACTGTCCGCTCCTCGAGCCTCAAAGGGCGGAGCAGCGAGCCCCGCAACGTCCCGCCAACACGGCACCCAGACCCCACGCAGCATTCTCATCTGTTTGTCTTTACTGGTGTCATTTCCTGGTTGCTAACAAACGCCATTGTAACACATAATCACTGATGTTGCGCTGTAACGGTGGTGGACTCATCAGAACAGAGTGGGCGAGCTGACCAATCAGAGCACAGTGGGCTAATAGGGAGGAGGGGGGGGGGGCAGGAGCTCCAACACAGAGAGTGAATACACAGACTTTACAGAGATGCTGTGAGAAACTAATGTGAGTTTGGAACATTGAACAATGTAAATCTATTCTAGTAGACCTCAACAATGGAAATGGCCATGACATGGGACCTTTAAACCATCAACTCTCAGGTTCCTAAGCAAAGTTCTTAGACTGAGCGGCTGACGCATGATGTTATAAATGATTTCATTACAAAGAAAAAAACAAGATACAATTGTTTTGACTTCAAATATAAAAGACCTCATTGGGTACTATTTGTTATCTGTCTGCTACCCGCTATTAAAAAGTTGCGACAGATAACCCACAAGTACCCATCATTGTATAAGATATCAGTATGTCAAACTAGATAACTTCTAGTATGTTGGACCAGTGCGTTCCTAATAAACTGCATTGTACATATTGAAATAGTATTTGGAAATGTTTCTGCTTGCTGTTGTTTCTCAGGAGGATCAGTTTTGGCAGCTCCTCGCCAATATCCAGCAGCAATGTGGCTTTGTTTCCTGTGAGCCCCGTTCACAGCTAGGAGGAGGTAATTCTCATGCCCCATTTATTGATGTAAACGTGGCAATTGTTGCTATTTGTCAAGGACTTCACTGATTTCCATTTAGATGCTTTTTTTCTATGTTGCACTAAAAAGAACATCGTAGAGCGGTGCGGCCATGACCTCTGTAACCCAGAAATGAGCAGTGCATAGGCTCCCTCCACTAAGTCCAATGAGATTTTGAAATATTTCTGAAAATGAGCTTAGTGGCAAACACACGTTTTATACGATTTTATTTTTCAGCAGGTTATCCGTGCATATTGAAAAAAAGACAAACTACATCAAAATTGCATGACTTCATGTCACAACTTCTAAAGGTGTCTAATACTAGGGGTATCACATCGTAATAAGAAACTGAAACTATAAGTCAAATGTGATTTGTTGTGTTAGAAATAGTTATATGAACTTGCTGAGCGACTGCATGTGTTATATCTCTCACAGGCTCTGCCCTCTACTGGACTCTATGGGTACTACCTTATCATGCAAGCATTCACCTACTGAGATTTCTATGGACGTAGCCGGCCCCGGGGCGGGCCTACCTGAATGCGTGCGCATCTCACTTCCGTATAAAAGGAGGCCTCGACCATCATCCTTTACTCTTCAGCGAGCGGAGGTGATAGCCTAGCACTGAGTCCGAGACGTATTTTTTGAGAGGAAGGAAGAAAGAAAAAGAAAGATAGCGGGCGCCGACCCCCACCACCTCTGCTTCGAGTGTTTGGACCAGGATATGGCCGAGGCGGTGCCATTTCACGTTCGCCATTCCTTCCGAGTCCGGCGTCCATGGAAGTCCACCGCCCAGGGCTGTACTCTCCCTGGGTGATGATCATGGCGGCGGATGTGTGGGCTACTCACTCATTGCTAGAGATGCCCCCGCCTCACCAGGTCAGAGCGATTATTGGGCCGCAAGGCCGAATAAGTAGCTTGGTCCACGAGCCTTGCCCCAGGCCCGGTTCCCCCAGGGACCGGTGCGCGGTGGCTTCACATGATATAGGGTCGACCATACTTCATCACAGGCCGCCGCCGCTGCCTGCCTTGTGATGTCCCTGGGATATCACGCCGCGTGGCACTTTCCAAAGAGGACCGTGTTGATCTCCTGGGAGCCCCCGTCTTTACGGAAGGGCTCTTTGGATCGATCTCCTTGCTCACGGGATAAGGAGTAATCGCAGCGTGGCTGCTTCTTGCCCATCCCCAGAGGAAGAAACACTGTCCTACACTCCCCGCCCCCGCTGTAAACCCCAGTATAGGGAGCCAGCAGGTGGGCGTGTGCACGAGAGTGGAATAAACCGAGTGCTGTCAAAGCACTGTGCGGGTTCAAGAGACGCTATTGCCGGCGTGCTGTTGTCAGAAAACACACCTTGCCTGGTATAATGGCTCCGATTAATGCATTTCACCGTTGAATGGGAAATACAGCGTTAATACGTGGGCGCGCGGCCCTCGTGAGAGTGGCCGCGGTGCGTTCGGGGACCTCCGCAGGGGAACGGTGGTTTACGTTTGTAAACTCTAGTTCTAGAGTGATGTGTGTGTGTGGGAAAAATGCATTCAGTGAGAACGAGTGCATTTATCCCAGAGTAAGAGTCATCTCTCTCCACAATTCCACTTTTTCCCATAATGTCCGTTTCGAAGAGACCTCAGTAGAGAGGAGAGTCACCGCAGCGCGCGCTCCTCCACAGGCTTTTCTGCAGACGAGGGAGCGCGGCGCGACAGTAAGACGAAGGGAGAGGTGCCGGCACGGAGATCTCGTGCCCGCGGTGCCCTCCACCTCTTCAGCCCACCCCGTGGAACCGGCGTGCCGGCACTCACGGATCTGACTGGCCTGGCGGGGGGAGAAAATCTCTCCGCCCGGGACGAAGGGGCGAATCCCGCCTCCTCCCTGTATAATGCACAGATCACTACGTTTTCTAACAAGAATGAGGTTGATCTGTATCCAAATCTAAGTGTCTTTTGTTTCCACAAAGGCTACACTTACACACAATGTTAACCGTACAAATTCCCCATTCGCTGCCCCAGCTGTAGCTCCTGTAAAGGAGGTGGCTAGTGGGCGTGCGCAGATGAGAGGGATGAACCGCAGGGAGTGCTATCTGAAGGAGAGCGCTATGCGGGTGCAGGGACATTATGGCCGGCGTGTTGCTGTCAGAGAACACACTACGCTTAGAGCAAAGACTCCAATTAATGCAGTTTTCCGTAGTGGTAAAGGCTGCATTATGGCGGAGCCCGCACTCACACAAGAGCCATGGCGGTGCGTTCAGGGACCTCAGTAGAACACACTACGCCTATAAAGACTCCGATTAAATGCTGTTTGCCGTAGTGGTAAAAACAGCATTATGGTGGAGCGGTGCGTTCAGGGACCTCAGTAAATAATCGGCCCTTTCTGTGTCGACCCTCCATGGGCAAATCTTCCCTTCACGGGGAGTTTTGCGGCGGAACGGGTCACCAGAGAGTACCACAGTAGCTGCGGCCCCACAGCTGAGGGCTTTCCATTAACACAATGTTATGGGGAATTGAAACTCAGCTGTGTACTAACAAAGTGGAGGGACAGGACGCTGAAACGGGGCTATTCACTCCAGTTCTGCAGCGTCCCACCTCCTTTTATGGGCATGCGAGAGGAAATCTGTCTTCCCAGGAGGAGATTGGTTTCCTCTCAGCAGAGATTCAGGCTCTGGTGCAGAAACAGGCTGTGTCTGTTGTGCACCCTCAGCACAGAGAAAATGGTCTTTATTCCATGTACTTCCTGGTTCCCAAGAAGACAGGGGAATTCAGACCTATTCTAGATCTCAGCATCCCGAATCGCTACATTTCCCGCAGAAAATTCTGCATGTTAACTATAAAACAGTTAATGGGGCTAGTGCAAACCGGGCGATTGGTTGACCACCATCGACCTGAAAGACGCGTACTTTCATGTGGAAATTGCTCCGGAGCACAGAAAGTGTCTGCGTGTTGCCTTCCAGGGAATAGCCTACGAGTACAACAGAGTACCGTTCGGCTATTCCCTATCCCCACGCACGTTCAGCGAATGTGTGGCCACTGCGCTTCAACCGCTGCGCGCCCACGGCATGAGGGTTTTTCTTTTACCCAGACGACCTCATAGTCACGGCCGGGTCACGGGAACAGGCAATGCTTTGCACAGCACAATTGATCACACACCTAACCAGATTAGGCTTTGTGATCAATTGGAAAAGGAGCACCCCCATACCTCACCAACAGGCCTGCGTGGTAGTTGGGAGTGGTGCTCGATGCAGGCGTGCTACGCACCACCCTGTCAGAGAGCAGAAGTGCGTCCCCTCCGGGCGGTGCACAGGCTGCGACAGGGGGCGACAGGGACAGCTTTAACTGTCATGCAGACACTGGGTCTCATGGCGGCTGCTCACATTGTGGTCCCGCTGGGGTTACTGCATATGCGCCGCCTGCAGAGGTGGTTCTCCAGCCTGCGTTTGGATCCCAAGAGGCACAAACAGCGGCTGGTGACCACCCCCCCCCTCAGTGGAGGGCAACCTCCGGTTCTGGGGGTCTCCCGGGCGCCTCCGGAGGGGGTCTCCACTGGGGCTGTGCATCTTCACTGGTCTCATGATTCAATTAGATTACGATTATCCTGTCTTCGATTCAATTCGATATCCTGATGCATCACGATTCATACCAATGCGTTGCATGCTCAATTTTCTATATTACTGCACATGGCTTATTTTTCATCAATGCATACATGCAGTAAATACATATGAACTCTCTTTTTATTATTTAGAAAGTGCTTCAGAAATCAATAACATAAATGTCTTGACATTAATTTATAAACCAAAATAAATGAATTGTATAGGTCTAGCCTCCGTGTGTGAAGTTGTTCCATCCTCAAAAACAAAAAGCTAATGCTTCTGCAGTCTAGCTGCAGCTTCTAGCCACGGCCTTCTGTTAAGAAAGGACACTGAATGTCCTGAATGTGGCATCACACACAGGACTTGAGTCTGAACACAGCAGACAACAGGAGTATTTACAACAGCATATACAAACTAAAATACTGCATGTGGGTGCACACTTACATTCTCTGTCTTACTGTTACATAAATCCCATGAATGTATGAGATTAAATTAGCTTCATTATATCTCAGTGATTAAGTGAATAACAAAGTTTCTATCAGGTCATTATCAGCCTGTCACTCATTATTTTCAGGGAGGGGGCGGGGCTTGGAGGAACGGAGAGGAGACGGTGATCGCGGGAGATTTTTTCCTCCTGCCTTCACAATCTTTACACACGTATATATCGTCTGCAAATTGCTAGAGGACTTTCATACTCTGCAATCCAAGACTTCATTAAATCCACCAAAAACCTGACATGATTGTAACGCGATTATTTTTGAAAAACATAAATCCCTGTCTGTGTGTCTGAGCCGCAGCGACACGGAGTGAGTCAGAGCGGGTCCTTCTGCTGCTGGTTCTGGACTGGTGTTCTTGTGTTGGTGGATAAAGCAGACTGCTCCGTGTTTGGTGCCGCTGTCACGTCTGTTCCCTGATCTCTGCGTCACCGACCGATTTGATATTAAAGTGACAGAAAAAAAAACCGTTATATTAAAGCCGCGGCCGGAAAATCAGGAAGCAACGTTACTACGCTATAACCGATTATCTTCCATCACTGCATCGAGACCGAATCGTCCACGTCCGCATCGCAATGCATCGTAGAAACGATTATTTTCAACACCCCTAGTCTCCACTGGGACGGGTAACCTCCTACATCACAGTGTTCACAGGAACAGGATGGGGAGGGACCTGCCTGAAGAGGGCTATAGGTGGGCGCTGGGCTCTAACAGAGTCTTGACACAGCAACCTCCTAGAGCGACGGGCGGTAGTGTTAGTCCTCCAGCACTTCATGCCCCTATTTCAAGGGAGGCATGTAATGGTCAGGAGCGACAACAGCACCACAGTGGCTTATATCAACAAGGTGGCGGAGTCCGCTCCGCCACCTTGTTGACCACAGCAGAGAGGCTGTGGTTGTGGGCATCAGAGGTGGTGTTATCTCTGAGAGCCCTCCATATCCCGGGACTGGAGAACAGGGGAGCCGACCTCATGTCGAGGGGCGGCCCCCTGCCAGGCGAGTGGGTGCTTCACCCAGAGGTGGTGAAGCAGATCTGGGCCCAGTTCGGGAGAGCGGAAGTGGATCTGTTCGCCAGCCGGCGCAACAACCACTGTGCCCTGTGGTTCCCCGTGGCCCTGAGCGACGACCCGCCCTTGGGGGTGGACGCGTTTGCACACGAGCCATGGCCAAGGAAGCTGCTCTACGCCTTTCCACCGCTGCGTCTCATTCTCCCCCTCCTGAGGAGAGTGAGGCGAGAACGTCTGTCAGTCATCCTGGTAGCACCGGATCGCGTCGGGGCTCCGTGGTACTCAGAGATGACACAGATGAAGGTGGGCCAGCCCTGGGCACTTCCCCAGTTCTGGGGGGCGATGTCTCAAGAGGCAGGTGCAATCGGGGCGTTACCCACTCTGGGCCATCCTCTCCAGGCTTGGCTCCTGAGAGGGACAGGCTGAGACAGGGTGGATTGTCTGACAGCGTTATTCAGTCTATCCAGGCAGCTAGAGCTGGATCCACCACAGCCTGTTACAGGCCGAGGTGGCTGGGATTCCAGCGATGGTGTGAGGAGCGGAAAATGGAGCCCCTATCTTAGGGTTAGGGTCTATTTTGTCCTTTTCACAGTTATTGGTGGACAGAGGACTATTTCATTCTACTATAAAACTGTATGCAGCAGCCATCTCGTCCTGTCATGAGGGATTCAACGGCAGGTCAGCCTTTTCTCATCCACTGATGTTGCGGTTTTTACAGGGGGTCAGGAGGCTGCGCCCAGTAGTGCGCGCCTCCACCCCACAGTGGGACCTGCCGCTGGTGCTCGAGGCTCTGGTCACAGAACCATTTGAGCCTCTGGAGCTCTCCTCCCTGAAAGCACTGTCGTGGAAGACAGCTTTGCTACTTGCCTTAACGTCAGCCAAGAGAGTGTCCGAGTTAACCGCTCTGTCGGTGCACCCGAGCTGTTTACTGATGCGAAGGCATTGCACACGCCTACGAGCAGGAAGGGAGAGCCTGTCCCACGGGGGTCCGTGCGCACTCCACACGAGCTGTGACTGCATCAACAGCCTTATTCAACGGTGCGAGTGTGGAGGATATATGCACGGCGGCGTCTTGGTCAACGCCTGGCCCCTTCATAAAGTGTTATCTCTTGGATATGTCTGGCTCTTTCTCAACGTCTGTGTTTGCTGGGGCAACACAGGACTGGTGAGGAGGGGGGGGGGGGGGCTGTTGGTCAGTGGGCATCTGACCCTCTCCCCGGGCGGAAAATGCCCTTACGTTTCTCCGGACCCCTGGAGGGTCGCGGGGACGTGGGGTGCTCTGGGCCCTTTTCAGGGCTGGAGGGCTCCCCTCGCCTGCCTTGGGGCAGGAGGGGGAGAGCCCTCCATACTATAGTCCCTACACACTCTGCACGGGGTCAGTGTTTGAGTGTGGGAACATAGGGGGCACTTGCATTCTCCCCGTGCTCTTTAGGGACTTTAGGGAGAGTGCATAGTGAACCCATACAGGGCTGGGGGTTTTTCCCTGTCTGCCTATAGGTGGACGCAGGGGAGCCCTCAGCACTGTTTTTTTTGAGCACACTTTTTTTCGCGAGGCAAGCGCGTCAGGGTGTGCTCGATCGGCCGCAGCCCAGACTTCTCCACGGTTACAATCGAGGGGGAGGTGAGTGAGGCGCAGTGGCTGCTAAAGCCGGTCAGGGGCAGTGAGGTGGAATGATGTGCTGGACGACAGTGCGTGCATACATCGGAGCCTGTGAGAAATATAACGTCGGGTTACGTATTGTAACCCTTGTGATATTAGCACAGGCGGGGCCCTCTACCTTCGGGCACTGTCTGTCCTATACCGCTCGCTGAAGAGTGGTGTAGGATGGTGGTCAGGAGGCGAGGCCTCCTTTTATACGGAAGTGAGATGCGCACGCATTCAGGTAGGCCCGCCCCGGGGCCGGCTACGTCCATAGAAATCTCAGTTGGTGAATGCTTGCATGATAAAGTAGTACCCATAGAGTCCAGTAGAGGGCTCCGCCTGTGCTAATATAACAAGGGTTACAATACATAACGTGACGTTTTCTCTGTCTGTCTACAGCCACAGAGCTCAGGAGGCTGGTGGCTGCAGGGCTCTGGCAGACTGGCTACCATGCTGACTGGATGTATGAGCGGGGGGGAGGAGAAGGAGGGGAGGGAGGGAGATTCTCCAGCAAAGACCTCTTGCTGGCGCTGGGCTGGCTGCTCGCTACAGGAACTCTGGAGAAACTGCTGACTCAGAGAGTGGAGCAATTGGACAAAACACTCATACTCACTCCTTCACCTGTAAGCACCACAGCATTATGGGGGTGAATATGTCTGCAAAAGGACATTACATTACATTGCATTTAGCTGACGCTTTTATCCAAAGCGACTTACAATAAGTGCGTTCGACCAACAAAATACAAACTTGAAGAAAACAGAATCATATAAGTACATCAGGCTTCATAGAGCAAAAACATTTCAAGTGCTACTCAACTGGCTTTAGATAAGCCAGCCCTTTATTAGTATGTAAGTGCTTTGTTAATAGTTCCATCGCTCGAAGTGGAGTCGAAAGAGATGAGTTTTCAGTCTGCGCCGGAAGGTGTGTAAGCTTTCTGCTGTCCTGATGTCAATGGGGAGCTCATTCCACCATTTTGGAGCCAGGATAGCAAACCCACGTGTTTTTGCTGATGGGAACTTGGGTCCCCTTCGCAGCGAGGGTGCAGCGAGTCATTTGGTTGATGCAGAGCGGAGTGCACGTGCTGGGGTGTACGATTAACCATGTCCTGGATGTAGGAAGGGCCAGATCCATTCGCAGCATGGTACGCAAGTACCATTGTCTTGAAGTGGATTCTAGCAGTTATCGGAAGCCAGTGAAGGCAGCGGAGGAGCGGCATGGTGTGGGAGAATTTAGGAAGGTTGAAGACCAGACGAGCAGCTGCATTCTGGATGAGCTGCAGAGGTCGGATGGCACATGCAGGTAGACCAGCCAGGAGGGAGTTGCAGTAGTTTAGGCGTGAGATGACGAGAGCCTGGACCAGAAGCTGCGTCGCTTTCTGGGTCAGCTGGGGACGCATCCTCCTGATGTTGTAAAGCGTGTATCTGCAGCAGCGGGTTGTAGCAGCGATGTTTGCAGTGAAGGACAGGTTGTTATCTAGGGTCACACCCAGAATCCTTGCAGTCTGAGTCGGGGAAACAACAGAAGGGCCGATGTTGATTGTTAGTTCAAGAGTGGGACAATCTTTTCCCGGAAGGAAAAGCAGTTCAGTCTTGTCAAGGTTGAGCTTGAGGTGATGATCAGACATCCACTGAAAGATGTCAGCTAGACAAGCAGAGATGCGTGCGACGCCCTGGGTCTCTGAGCGGGGAAAGGACAGAATTAATTGGGTGTCGTCAGCGTAGCAGTGGTATGAAAAACCATGCGGGCTAATGACAGATCCGAGCGAGTTTCTGTACAAGGAGAAGAGGAGGGGACCAAGAACAGAGCCCTGAGGGACCCCTGTAGTTAATTGACAAGGGTCGGACTCGGACCCTCTCCAAGTAACCCTGTAGGTGCGGTCTTTGAGGTATGAGGTGAGGAGGGAAAGTGCAGAGCCTGAAACTCCAAGTTCTTGGAGAGTGCGAAGGAGGATCTGATGGTTCACCGTGTCGAATGCAGCAGACAGGTCCAAAAGGATGATGACAGAGGAGAGGGAGGCTGCTTTAGCAGTGTGCCGTTCCTCAGTGACAGCAAGGAGGGCAGTTTCTGTGGAGTGACCTGCCTTGAACAACACAACACACTCATACTCCTTCACCTGTAAGCACCACAGCATTATGGGGGTGAATATGTCTGCAAAAGGACAAAACAAAGAAGTCATTTTTGTTGCCACGCAAGTAAACGCATTCTTCTGTTTTAGATCAGAATAAATAGATTCACCTTTATTGTCCTTGCACTGAGTAAAGGAACTAAGACAACGAAATGCAGTTAGCATCTTAGCAGGTTTGCAAAACAAGTATTAAAGTACAGTGTTATTCATAGTATTAAATAAATATAAACATCTGACAGTTTAGGCCCCGAGCCTGTTTTTCAGGTCTCAGGCTCGAAAATGACATTCCCAGAACAAATGACCATATCTTCCCTTCTAAAAGGGTTAAATTAATAATCTTTGTTCTCAAAGTAATGATAAACCTGTGAGTTGGTTGTAGAAAAGTCAGAATCAATATAGATGTTTTTTATTTGAAAGAAAATTCCGATTGAACATGGTAAAAAAACTGTAAATTATAGTGTCCGTCCAAAATATATTTTGTACTTATAGTGAAAACTAACCTTGGATGATGGTAAGGTAGACTAAAAGCTTTAGGAATCCAAAGTACAACATATAATAAGTACCCTGTATCAAGATTGATGCAAAACAAGTGATATTTGACCTTTTTAGACAGATTTAGCAAAAAAAACTCTTCTGGGGCCATTTGGGTGGATTTTCCTTATCTCTGGCCCCCCTTGTTCGATTTTGACATGTGACATCTCATTCTGACCGTTAGAGCCAATAGAATCCAAGGGCGGCACACACTCATGTTTAAAAAGGTAGCCTCTCTGCGCATGCTAGCTTGCCTTAGAGGGGAGAAATATCGCTGCTCTGATATCAAGCAACGGAAAAGCTGTTTTATTGCTTATGGATTATCAGAACATTTCAAAGGGGACGCAGTCACATTGGATATTAACCTATGGATTAACTACATCATCGTTTTTATCGTTTTAATGCCATTGAAGACCACTTTAGACCAGACAAAGACGACGTCACTTGTTTTGATGTACGTTTTTGTAGATAATGTCGCGAGTTCGTATCTTTCAGTGTTGAGGTGGGCACTGTTAGATTCTGTGTCTCCTTGCGATCATAAACGATGTGTTGGATGTGCACCTAGGATAAGTAATAAGGGAGCTAGGAGTGATTTATTGGTGCAGTAATAGGTTAGCATTTTTCGCTCGGGTCATTTAGATGCTTCTTATGAGACTTGTGTTTTGTTTTGATAAAAATGGTTTGTATCGTCAATTAGCTGAGATTATTCCCGTTAATCTGGTATAACACATTAATAGGTTCTTAAATATTAAGATCCCCTGAGACAGTGTCGTGAAAAAAAAACTAAAGTACCCGCCGGCGGGGACCTTCGGGCTTAACAGGTTAACACTCGGAACAGCATAAGGAGGTATACCCATTACAAACAGCAGTATACAAATTGAATAGATTAGTTCAGCTATAAGAATAGACAGTATAAAACACTATAGACAGAATAAATATGAATAAGCTATAGACCATTATTGGTATTTTATATAACATTTAAAAAAAATATGAGAATGCTAAGGAAAAATCTGTTTGGCCAGTTCTGTTCCCTTCTGCTGGGATGAAAGAAGCATTTCAGACCTGACAATATAGTATCATATCATACATTTTGAATACATGTATTTGTGTAATCTTACATTTCTATTCTCTCTCTCTCTGTTAGGTAAACCATCGGCTTTCAACTGAGCTCCCGTTGGACTCAGCGTCTGTCCGGAGGCTTCAGTGGCTCGTTGGTTCTCTGAGACACCAGGGCCGCACCCTGCTGTCCATGCAAGAAGAGAGGACCTGCCTTCTCCATGCTGTGAGAAAACCCCCTCTTTGCAAACTGTTGACGTGCTTTCTTATATCCTTTGACAGTACTGTAACGAAAAACTCTTCTCAAAGTTCAACAAATAGGACGTTTTGAAGCAAATGTGCAGGAAGACTGTTAAAGTTTCCAATGAAAACTGAAAAGAAGTTCTTAGAAAAGAAGACAATGAAAAGTTTTTCTTTTCTAATGCACAACGATGCATGAAATCAGAATTGTTAACTAATTGAAGTGTAAAATATTGATATTAAGTTTTATTTTCAGGTTTCTGTTGCCAGCCTTCCCTCCTCTGTATCCCCCTCCTCCACAGATCAGAGCTCAACATTGCTAAGGAAGGTAAGTCTGTGCTGTTATTCAAATAATTCTCCATAATATGCTTTTTATGTCTTTTGTTCGGGTTAAATAAATAAAAAATCAATCAATCATTATCATCTTAATTTCTTAACGCTAAAATCATTTGGGCTTTGTAAGTGTGAAGAAAACAAATGTGAAAGTCAGTAATCAGTCAAATATGTGTCTGTTAAAAGCAACAAAGAGCTGTGTCCAAAGGTAGTAACAACCAATAACACCCAATTCCCACTGCTGTCAGAAAACTCAACTATCCCTAAAAAGAAGTGTGTTTGTTTGCGTCTGCAGCAGCTCTGCGACCTCCTGGAAGCATATCTGAACTGGAGACAGGTAGAGAAAGTCTTCTGGACCTGGATGGTGAGATAGACACAACTACACAGGTCAATGAGAGCACAAATCAACACAACATTAGGATACGCTTCTATAAATCTATATGTAAAATCCTTGATGTGGCACATCCTGTCTGAAGACAATTATGTCAACTTGTTTATTTCTTGTGTGTGTGTGTGTGTGTGTGTGTGTGTGTGTGTGTGTGTGTGTGTGTGTGTGTGTGTGTGTGTGTGTGTGTGTGTGTGTGTGTGTGTGTGTGTGTGTGTGTGTGTGTGTGTGTGTGTGTGTGTGTGTGTGTGTGTGTGTGTGTGTGTGTGTGTGTGTGTGTGTGTGTGTGTGTGTGTGTGTGTGTGTGTGTGTGTGTGTGTGTGTGTGTGTGTGTGTGTGTGTGTGTGTGTGTGTGTGTGTGTGTGTGTGTGTGTGTGTAGGACAGTGTGGTGGATGGACATCTGACAGATCCTGTTCACAAGAAGCCTACAGTAGCACCCAATGGGAGAGCAGCACGGTGTCACCACGGATACTGTGGGCTAGAGAAACTGGATGACATGCTATTGAGACTGCCTACAAGACAGGTGTGCAACCTCACACACACACACACACACACACACACACACACACACACACACACACACACACACACACACACACACACGTTGGTTAGTCCTCCTACAGATGTCTTTGCTTAATGGTTTTGATGATCGATTGTGAGAGATGTTTGTTTTAAAGGTCCCATGTCATGCTTTTCCGGTTATTACCCGTCCCCTCGTGTGTTATGAAGGTTTGTATGCATGTAAACGGTGTGCAGAGTCAAAACCCTCAAAGTACACCCTGTAGGGAGTAAAACTCTAACACAGAAAATACCTCCCCAAAACGCCTCGTTGGAGATACGTCACTGTCCATTGTTTACTTCCTGGGTATTGTGACGTAGGAATGGCCAGTAGCCGCGCCCAGAGCTTTGGCGCGATACGGTCATGCGTTACCCAGAACCAAATGGACCAATCTGTGGTGGCGTTACGTTACGTCAGCGGAGCCGTTACGTTAAGCCCCCGCTGATTGGTCCAAATTGACCAATCCACGGACTTCCTCACACACTCACTCAGTGCATGCAGCTCAGCTGATCTCTCCTCCCTGGCTGCAGGCTGATAACAGACAGTTGCGATCGCGGCAAAATTCTCCCTGCAGACCCATTCTCACAGCGTTCATCAACCTGTTTCTTCTCAATATCAAGCCACACTTATTGTTTTTACTTCGGCTGTGACTTTGTGTGCTCAGGATGAGTTTGGCTGTGTTTTCGATGTGTATCGTTAAACAAGGAAATCACACCTCCACGGAGCTCAGCGCGATTCACAACGTCCCGACCAATCAGAGCACACTGTGCTCACAGGGAGGGTGGGGGCTGGAGCTACAAAGAGCCGTTAAAGGCAGAGAGTGAAATTCAGTGAATACACGTAGTTTACAACAAAGAAAAATACAAACAGTCAAACAAATCAAAACAAAAATAATTAGCAACTAAGATCCTGTTTCTGTATTTTACATTGTGTAGACCAGGGGTTCCCAACCAACCTGTGGGCAGCAGCCCCCTAGTGGTCCGCAAAGCATTGGAAGTGGGCCGCCAAATAAAAATGTTTTGTTTTTATTTTTTTATTTTTACAGGCTAAAGACACAACAATGGACATAACAATAATATATAGAAGAGGACATTCCCATCTCAGACAACAACAAAACAAAAACAGAAGAAATAAAGAGAGTCAGTAGGACCACTTCAACATTTCACAAACAAAAATAGATTGACAACCAAATACCACCAAAAAAACAACATGGCAAGCATATGTATTGTTCCTTTAATCCCACTCTTCGTTAGAGCTAATTATTTCCCAATGCATGGCGTGTTGAGACACCCTTTGATTTTTTTGTAGCAATAACTTTTTTCCCAAAGAAATTGTATTTTTAATCTACTCCTCAAAAACCTTGAATTAAGATTACTCCTTGATTGACTTTTAAAAATATGTATTTTAGCCAGAAGAATAGTTGGATTTATTAACTGTGTGCGGTAGGGGTGTAACGGTTCCAGAAGTCACGGTTCGGTTCGTACCTCGGTTTGGGGGTCACGGTTCGGTACGGGTTCGGTACAACAAGGAAAAGCAAAAAAAAGTCCCAAATGCATAATTTTTTGTTGCTGTTATTTATTTGTAACAGTAGTGCAAGTTTTGGTGTGAAAATAAGGAACTCTACCATTTGGAATCATTAACTGTATTACACAGTTACAAACAAACACAAACAGTAGCACACACACTCAGATGGCCATGTTATTTATAATGGCTGATGTCAAACTAAAAGGTTAAATAAGCTGAACAACTAAAAAGAATGTCTTGAAAATATTTAAATAAATAATAAGAAAGTGTTTGAATCACAATCAATAAAAGGCAATACAGAACTGTATAACATCTCCTGAGGTCAAAATATAAAATAAATACAATGATAAATATAAAACTAAATAAAATCTGTACCTTTAGGAGCAATGTCTAACATGTGTAATTAACTTGTGAGTGTGTGAGGCCATTATGCCTAAATAAAGGTACTCAAGCTTTACTCTATTTTCAAGTTGTTCTTCAGAAAGATGAGTTAGTCTACGTTGTCAGCAGTGAGGGCAGATCTGTTGGCGGTAACTATGGCACCTGCCGTCGAGAAAACCCTCTCGCAGGGGACTGAGACTGACTCGGATGTGATTGAGCATGTTTGACGCGTTACCACTAGCATACCGCACCGCTGTCGAACAACGCCGACGCACCGTCCTCGTCCGATCCACAACTCGCACCCCATCATTGTTGTAGTCCACAGGGAACCCGACATGTTCCCACACAGCTGATTTAAAAGAAGCAGGTGGGTCTTCTAGCTCCTGTGTGTTGTGTGAACTCGCCGTAGCAACTAACTTTTCTTCTTTATGTATTGTGTTCGTTTTGTTGTGTTTTGTTCTTCATTTGTTATTTACGGGCGGTTGGCTTTTAGGCGCAATACCGCCCCCTGGATTATATATAGTGTAATACTGCCCTGAGTGACAGACTTTTTTCCCACTCGTAAAAAAAGGCGTATTCGCCGTGTGACTGCATGTGCCGAACCGTGACGTCCGAGCCGTGGCGGTACGTTACGAATACGGATACCGTTACACCACTAGTGTGCGGTCTTCATCTAAAATCCCAAATAAAATATTAAAGAGTGTAAATGTAAATTCATTATTTGCCACCAAATAATTTGCAAAACATGATTTGTGTGAAACATTTTCATTATTAAGATCTTTTCCTTTCTCTTTCTTGATCCTCCTTAGCAACGGTCATTACAGTCCTTGACAGCGGTCTGTTCTACTGGATTAACGTGTCACATGTTCTAAATGGACCAATCAGAACTTTATTTAGCCTCCGTATTGTATATGGTTGAATGTGGGCCGCGAAAAAAATGTTGATTCTTAAGTGGGCCCTGAGTTGAAAAAGGTTGGGAACCGCTGGTGTATAGACTATTTTAACTTAATGGTAACCTCCACGGCGTCTCGAACACAAGTGGCCCATCTCTGTATCTCTTAAAAGGCTGGCACTGTGGGAAATGTGGTCTTTTAACTGCAGGGATCACGATTAGGCGACAATATTTGGCCTTTTTTACAGAAAACTAAGACTGGTAATACCTTTTTTATATTACCATAACATTTTGTACTATATTTATTCACTGTAGTTTAGGGTGCAGGATTTGAAAAATAACTAAATGTGATTATTTTTGACTGATATTGAAATTGCGAAATAATTTCCGATATTAAAGGTCACCTATCATGCTATTTTTAGGCAATAGCATAGGTCTCAGATATATAAAAA
The DNA here is from genome assembly GCF_902827115.2 of Pseudochaenichthys georgianus. Lineage (NCBI taxonomy): Eukaryota > Metazoa > Chordata > Actinopteri > Perciformes > Channichthyidae > Pseudochaenichthys > Pseudochaenichthys georgianus. Next base: position 30,654,424 of record NC_047524.1, on the reverse strand, counting down.
TATATAAAAAACATATCTATGAAGTGTTTTGCTCAAAATACCAAACAGATCACCCATTCTAGCCATGCCTCATATCCCTCCATTTCACTTCCTGTTTCAAAAGTGCTGATTTGGGGTATAAAGCTTTAAAAAAAGAAGGGGGCTGAGCTCATGCGGGAGATGCTACCGGCAGCTATTCTCTAAACTAAATACTGCCGTGATGAAACGCCATATCATGGATTATCAAGGATTATTTCTGAAACAGTATGGAGCTCAAAGGCTTTCTCTCTTGCCGGTTATACCACAAGGTGAGTTCCTTTTTATATCCTGCTTCTTCACACACATGCTCTGTGCAGTACAGGTTAGCTCTGATTGTTAGCCATGCTAATGTAAACACCGACCATATTACGTCCAAAACAGTCGGGCATTGTTTCTGATAGCAACGTTCCTGATAGGGCCGTGGGTCCACATTTCAGATATTACGTCATATCGGACGCAAATCTGGATCAGCTCCGTTGTAGCCCCGTTTTTAGAGATTTTGGTACGGAGGAAAAGAGAGAGGGTTTTATTTTCTGACGCTGCGTGAGTTCCCCGCCACACCGGGGACACATCTTTATGTATAAAAGACATCACTAAGTGCATTTTGCATGATAAGCAAATTATAATATCTGGAACATTATTCACATTATCATGGACAAATAAATTAGACTCATCATGGCGTGATTTTCTTCTTAAGAGGATATGTACCAAACCAGGTCATTTTATTAAGTGTGTAGAATACCATAGAATTCTGCAGGTCCACAATACTTCATTCAGATATTTTCATGTATTTTTCCTTGACCAAATATTTGTGTTTACTGTGATTTGGGCATGCTTGGTCCATATTTCGATCAAGATAAAAGTGAAATGTTTTGTGCAGCACTACTCTACTGTGACTCTTAAGGTATGTTTCTGTGTCATCTTATACCCAGAAAGCACAGGGGAGGGTCAGAGAGGCCCCTGAGGGCCGAGGAGAAGGAAGACTCCTGCAGGGTAGATCAGACTCCTGCCTCCCTCCTCTCTCCTGTCCCCCCCGCCTGCCCTGCTGCCCCCTGGCCTACAGGCTCCAGACTGAGAGGCCGGTCAGACACAGCAGCCCCCCAGCAGATGGGGACCGGGGCGGGACCCCCACTGCGGGGGGGCTCTCAGCGTCTCAGGCTGTAGAGCTGCTGCTGCAGACGGAGGCTTTGCTGCTGGAGAGGAGGGGCCGACAGAGACTGGCCAATCGGACGCAGCTGCAGGAGATGATTGGCAGGCTCGATGAACTGGTGTTGATTCCTCCATAGGCTGTTTTTTTTGAATCCTCAAACTGCTTATTTATGAATTCAGAAATAAACAACATGGATTCACATTTTTTAGTTTCAATATTTTTTTGCCAAATATTCAGATTCTTTCACAAAAAAATACACTTTCAATAACTTAGATTGGTGCAGGAATGAGTCCTCAAACACGTCAACAATTAATTCAACGTGTTTCCGGTTAGATGCCAGGAATAAGATCTGTGGTTAACACAAGCTGAAAAATACGAATTTACTGCGTTTAAAATTAGGGCTGTCAAGTTACCGTGTTAATAACGCGCCCGTAGTTTCAGAGCCCAAAAGCTTGACGTTGTTGTTGTTGTTGTTGTTAGTTGGATGGTGGGAGATTCTAGCGAGAGATATGGATACAAAAAAAGGTGTTTTAAACGGCAAGCCAAGCACACAGCTGATGCTGACAGCCCGCGCTCCTGCCGCTTGCTTGCGGCAGACCACGCTTGAAAGTTTGTCGGGGAGACGCCTGGACACTTCTACGAGCAACAAGCTTTCAGCAGCGATAGCTAACTGGGTGCTACAGCTTAACATTGTGGAGGACGAGGGGCTGCGTGAGATCATTCGGATCGCATCCCACGTGTCGACAGCACATCACAGCGCTGTATTCTGACCCACAGTGGGAACGTCTCATGCTTTGACTGGTATGAAGACAGAGGAGCGGTTTGAGCAACTGGCTCAAGAGAGAGAGGCTCCAGGTCGTTGTGTTGAGAATATTCAGGAGAATATGTGTCATTGTTCCAATGATAATAAACAAACATTTGCATAAAGCATATTTGTCCACTCATATGTTGATAAGCGTATTACAAATATCCCTCTAAGGTACATTTAGAACAGATAAAACATTTGCGATTAATTTGCGATTGATCGCGATTAACTATGGACATCATGCAATTAATCGCGATTAAATATTTTAATCGACTGACAGCCCTAGAAAAAATGTATCGGTAAATATCCCACTGGTGAATGTCTGAAGCTAATAAGAGTTATCAAAACAGCGGTTGCTAACAAGTGACTAAATAACACAACCTTTCCTCATCATGGTGAAAATGAGCAGTTTGTTTATAACATCAACTTTTTACTTCTAGTGATTGCTTTAGGCTTCAAATATTATAAAGTGATGTTAAAATGTGAGATTAAAACGTGTAAGTATCATGAACATTTGTTTGCCACAGATCTTCTTTCCTGTAATATTCCAAAATTCTATTTTTTAGTCATTTTTAAAGCCCTCAAAATCTCAAAAGTGTTCCCGCATCTTTTAGTTGAATCCTTATCCACCTGCCGAGGGCTACTGAAGCTGGATTGCGGATTTCCCAATGTTTCAAATCTTAAGCTTGGCTAAATGCATCCTAATTCCAAATCAGTACTAAACACAAGAAATATAACGAGCGTATCTCACAATATGTTCCCCAAATAACTTGTTCATTTATTTGAAAGTAAATAATTGTTTTTAGATATACTAAATGTGTCTTTAAAATATGTTTATTCACATTTACAGCCGTAAGTAAATCAAACACTTACATCCTTTTACAATATTACTTATTATAAGTCACTTTGGATAAAAGCGTCAGCTAATTGAAATGTTATAATATTGAATTCATCTGTCATCACAGCATTACTACTGTAGAAAATCCAACACAAGCGTCTTTATTTATATACGTCAAATAAATACAACCAAATTATTTTAATAGTGAATTTTATTAGATAGTGAAAGTGCTACAAAAAATAGGAATATACTTCTGAAATGAAGCCATGAGCAGTTATAATACAGCAGTTGTTGATGACTTGATATGAGCTTTGCAGTAACCCAGGGATCCCTTCAAACAGCGTGTTGCCACTGTAGCGTGCCAAAGTGTTTATGGACTGAATAAAGGCTGCGAGGACTGAAGTATCACGATGAATTCACTACCAGTAGTTTCTGCATGTAGGAGTTGAGCCACTTCTGTCTCTCCATGGATGTGAGGAGTTTACTCTTCTCCCTGAAGGCAGCGTCGTCCGCCACCACCATGTTCCTCTTCATGCTGGCACCGTGCGTCCACTCTGCAGGCCACGCCCCCCGCACGCTGGAAACACACACCGAGACCCCGGGATCAATCCAGGTACCAGAGTAGCATAGGAACATATATGACTTAACTTTAAAATGTCTCCACATAATGTCATGTGTTGCCTAGTGTTATCCCAATCGGAACCATTACAACAAAGAGAGTTTTGATGGCCTCTTAAAGAAGCGTGGGATCATGGGAGTTGTTGTCTTCAACACAATTTCCGTCATTCCAATGAGCTTCCTGTGAGGATCTTTTTTATATATATATTGGTTTAGAGTTGGCAATTAATTTGTACAGTGAGTACCAGTTACTTTTATTAACTGTGAGGACAGACATAAATCATTTGTTTAGCTTGTAAAAAAACATGTTTACAAATCAAAACTCTTGATGAATATATACCCAGAATAAAAAGCTTAGAATCTAGCAGTAATTTCTGAATATTAATAATATCTAGGTGACACTTCGTTGTGTTTCTACACATTAAGTGAACTTCTATTAATTGCAGGTTTCGTTAAAGTTCTCCTGGCTCTAGCTTCATATTTATAGTACTATCGTCTTTCACATCTAATTTTCAAATAAACCAGCGCATCAAATAATGAAATACCCTATAACAGATGTGGGGACGTATTAGTTATAACTTTAGCACTTGCGGCAGTGCTGCCCCTTGCCACATTTTGGCTCTAAGTGACATTTTGTAATTTCACATTTTGTTCTCGACATACAAATCTGTCAGTAAATACCCCACTAGTGGCATGTCTGAAGCCTCTACGGGGCATTCAAACAGTGGTTGCTAACAAGTGTTCAAATGAGACGACTAACGTCATCACTCCCAACAGTATCCGCCTTTACCCTAGCGGTGGAGACATGAAGTCATGTGACTGTGATGCACTTTGTGTGTCGTCTAACATTAGCTATTTATACCTGGTTATTGCATTTACTCTTTCACTATTTTAAAAGAGAGCCCTTCCTTTAAAAAGACCTCATCACTGCAACACATTATGGCATTTCCCCTTACTAACTAGACAGTTACCTTTTCTCTGCCCTCTCACGGCCAAACAGCCACGCCTCTCTCATCAGTCCTGCCTTGCTATTGGCTGCTGCGCCGAGGCTGGGCGCTGACATAATTTCAATGCTCCAATCACGGAGAGAGATGGAGGGGAAGAGAACATCCCATTCCTCTCGTTGAGGTTCCTCTGAATCACTTCTGGAATCAGATAATAATAACTATTAAACGTATAGAAATCTCAGATATGTATTTTTTTGTATTATGTAGGAATATCAAAACAAATACAACATAAGGGTATTCATGTATTGTTAGTTAGTTCACTCACTATTATATAACAGTCATATAGCTATAACCTTGATCACATTTAGTGAGTAAGCACCTGAGATGAAGTCGATGCTGAGGAAAGCCAGATGTCACCAAGATCATACCCAGAATGCAAAGCAACAGGAAGGACATCCGGGGAAACGCCAGCAGATCAGACATCCTAACAAAAAATAAATAATGAACATAGTATCATTTACATGTTAACTGAGTTGCGTATTTATAATCCTCCAATTTATTTCCAATAAAATGAGGTAAAAACAATAAAAGCAGAAACTTATTTTTATCTTTATGAATGCTCGTATGTTTTCTACATTTGAATTTAACACACATTTCTCTCTCACTATTACGATACCACATTGCTGTTTTTCCTTAGAATGATTTAAATTCGGTGCTCAGGCTTGTTCTAATAATGTGTAATGCCCAACATTCCATGTAATCTCATTATACCATATATTTGAAAAAAGGTTAGTTTAGGATGTGTCATAATGTAATTCCCTTTGAGTCCTCCCAAAGATCTTAAATAGAAAACAGAAATCTACTGAAATGTTCCTGACGATTTAGAAGCTGCTCTATTTATATATATATATATATTTGTCTATTTATGAATTATTAACTAAACCTAACTTTTAAACGTCGTCTTTTTGTTTTGTATGTGTGGAGACAAATTGTGTCAGTCACGGTCACAATCTTTCTTCTTGAAGAACAAATAGAATTGATGTGAATGCATTCTTAAGCTGTTTAGCGGAAGAAGCGTATCATCGCCCGGCAACACAGCTTAAAGTCATTAGTCTCATGCAAATAGAGTTAGGGTTAGCATGGGATGTTAGCAGGCAGTACGCTGATTCCTTACCTGGTTCTCAGGTGGTCTTGGTGCTTGTCTGAAGGCTCAAGGCTGGACCACAAAGATGAAAGGTCAGGCGTCACACCAGCAGAGAAAGATTCCAGTGCAGAAAAGACTACTCTACTTGCAGTCAGGTACGCTTGTTGCTGCTTCCTACCTTCTTTATTCTCCTGTTCTTTCTGATTACAAAGAAGATTAAATAAAATCTTGAATTTCCACTTTTTCTTTTTTGCTTTCAGACTTCTACTTGGTTCTGTTAGCGTCTCTCTTTGTCGTGCATACTTATATACCCTGGACTGCCGTGTTTTTAACCCCAGCACCCAAACCCACCCCCCCACCCACACATATACGCAAGCATACACATCCTTCACCAGATCAAACTATCTTTGAGTTTAGTGTGCAGGAGGACAGCCCCGGGGGAAGTGTGTTGGCTTGTTAGTGTCCTGTTTCAATGACTCTTAGTCACGGTGCTGCTCAGAGCCCACCATCGTATTACTTCAAATCTATATCGTGCGTGTTTGTATTTATGCAAGGGTGTTCATTCATGCTCTCTGGCAGGTTGTACACTGGTTGGACGAAGTCTATGGCGTTCCTGTTTTACTCCAGGTCCATTATGAAATATTCTAGAAAACACGTTTGAAATAGATAGCACATTTATCTTACTTTTTAATGACTTGTGTCAAAGTGAGTGGAGCAGGGTGGACCCAAAGGCAGGAAACTGATAGATGTAATGGAAAAATTATTGACTCAACAAACAAGGATCCAACCAAGACGGAACAAAAACCAGGTTGCGAATTGTTGAAAGGGCTAATTGTCACTTTTGCTTCGGATAATTATTAACGGCATGAAATAAAGCAGGTGACAGTCATGATGGTAAGAGCTGTTAGGCTTCTCTAGGTGATAGGAAAGAAGCTTCAGTGTTCTTCTTTAGCTCACTGGACCTTCCTTTCTGAAAGGAAAGGAGATAATGGTGTCCCACATCATTTCAAATGAGGCACCATTGGACTGTTCACGGAAACAGACGATCGTGAAATGCTGATCGTGTAAGTTACGGTGCTTATTAAGCATTTGAAAAATAATGCCCTAACTTGCAAAAGTGCTTTTATGTTTTCAAATGTTCACCACTATCTTAAACCAAAAGGGAAATATGAGTGGGAAACCTACTCATGTGTTCGTTGCATTGCATACGAGTCCATCAGATCCATGAACTCCCCTCAGCCTACTAAATCATAAACCTGAGGAAAACATCTGAAACCAATGTCGTCCTCGATATTCAGTGCTGCATTTTGTTGGACAAATGTGTTTTAGAAAATGTTGTTAGTATGCATGTCAGTATTTAAATACCTTCCATCTCCACCAGCTTTTCAGGAAATGTATATATATATATATATATATATATGATATGATATGATGTATACAAGGATGTTTCTATTCACACAAACCTATATTTGAAACTTTGTACCTGGGTCATGAAACACTTTCTGTGTGGATGGACTCAAATGGAAACTAAATAAAAGCTGAGAGGGTGGAGATTTCCGAGAGTTTGTCGGCATGCAGGAAGCTTATTACCATTTAAGGACCTCGTTATGTGCCTGGTTGGAAATAACGACCTGCAGACAGGAAGCAGCTGGCCTTAACAATGGCTCCGTAGCACACGTCTTTTATAGATAACTATGTTCTCATCAAAGACAATGTCATCTCCCATTGGTACCATCGTCACTGACTTGCTTCACGGAATCAAAATACTTTATTTATCCCAAGGGGAAATAAGGTTTTGTGACAGTTGGACCATTTTAGAATAAAATACATAAATATTTATAAATACAGAAGAAGTTGAAGTAAAAATGTGCAGTGCGTCTTATGCACAGGAACGAGGCAGGACAGAGACCTCTCAAGGCTCATGGTGAAGACTCTTTGTGCAATCCCTCTTGGCCCGAAGAGTCCAGAGGCCCTCGATGGAACGCTGCCATATATATCGTCATGCTTTGCATACACTCGAAAGATTCCTTCTGACTCCTAGCAAATGCGACTACTTTTTATTAACCAGTAATCTTAAGTTACCCATGATGAGACGACTTTCTCCATAAGTCTGGACTCGGCTATCCTCCCTCGTTTCTTCGGTGTATCCTGCATCCTCGTTGTGTTCGTCTCAAGCTTTCAGCCATCAGTTGTAAATCACCTCTAACCAATCATAACAAATCTTTGGACACATTGTTTTTTTAAATTTGTGATAGTGCAGTCTCTGGACACCCGTTAATACTGTCCATTTCAAACAGGGAGAATACTTTGAGTACAACTTGGTTAGTGTTTTCGGATGCGTTGTATGTCATTTGACTATATCAAAAAGGCAATGTTGACCCTTGAATCTGGGACTCATACGTTTCAAGGTCTGGCTGCATTCCACATCCTTCTTCAACACATGGTGATGTTGTGGGGTTAAACACATTGTTCTGATTACACATGCAATTGTTCGCGAAAGGCATGATAACGTCCAAGAGCTGCTGCCCAACACTGCTGTTCGGCGCAGTTATTGTTCAACACGACTTACTCTCATTGCGAAATGGCTTTATTTTAAGATAAGGAAACTGCTGGGTGTAGCATAAATCCAGTATTACTTTGACTATGCTTTTTGACTAAATAGCAGAACGCTGTTTATGCTAAATATATTTGATTGAATTGAATATTCCCCAAAGAACCCATTTGGGAACCCTGGGTTTGATATGTTGTTGTTTCTTTTATGAAACGGAGCTTGAGAAAGCAGTTCAGATCTTGCGTTTTCTCATTTCTGTCTCCTTTTACTCCAATTACTGCATGAAGCGGACGATTGTCGAATGGGGGGGGGGCTAATCCGACAATGACGTATGATGGGTATAGGTTCATGAGCTGTAGATGGATTCTGTCCCTCGTGACTAAGTGTTATAAATAGCCTCCGTTCTGTTTATTACATCCCTTAAATCCCTTTACTTGATAATGTCAATAAAGCCAATGAATGTGGTTTCCTTGACATCCATTTTGTCATGACATCCACTGTTGATATCAGATCAGATAATTGAACAAGCATTATCTGACCTCCGTAAGTATAAGATTTGTATTTTTATTGTCATCTTACTGTGGTGCAGAGAGAAAGAAGACGGTTCCCAATTGTCACCCTTCCTTTTTCCTTACTTCCTTTTTCCTTTTTCTTTGTACTCTTGAAGCAGTCTGATGGAGTGGTGCAGCGATGACGCATTTTTGTAGATCGACCTGAAGGAAAGTTAGCAAATGCAAAGAAGCATCTTATGTCTGGTAGTTGTATAGGGGTGTGGTCTAGGTTGGTTCATTAGCTGTTATTCGTGGCACCGGTGTGACGGACATGTTACGGCGGTATGTGTTCCTCTGCCTTTTACCCTTCTTCCCAGGTGTGCTGCATTGCTGTGACGAGGTGCACAACAAAGTGCACCTGGAAAAGGAAGTGTTGAAAAGACCAGTGCCGGCAGCAGATGGGGGGGCCTCTGGGGTGGGGACTGCTGGTGTTTCTGCCTCTTAACTTAGGATTCATCTTAAAAGATGTCTTTCAGTGATGTATTTAGGTCAATGGTGGAAGCAAGGATCTCCTACCAGGGGATGTTCAGAAAAGTAGCTTGAATCCGGGAGATATCAATGGCCTGGGGTGAGTCAACCACACTTTCCCCCTTGGACAGGAACATGTGCATCTCATCCAAAAGGCAGGTAACGGTCAAACTGGCCATTTAGGATCTCATACTAACTAAATTACAATGACATTACTTCACGTCAACACTGTTAGGTTAAACACGAATAATTGTCTACGTGATGACGTTCAGTAGTCTCATACTGTCACCTTTTTTCATGGCACATAGAAGCTTCAGACATTTACCAGTGGGGGTATTTACTAACATATATTATGTCCGACGACAAATCGTGAAAATATCTTAAGCTTGTGTTAAAAACAGATCCTATTTCAGGCGTTTTACAAAAATGTATGTACGCGCCTTGTGGGCAAATTGTATTGCCATGAATGGGGATTGGTTTCTTCTTGCTTTGATTTCAAAAAATTAAAAAACATTAGCGATATTAGAGGTTGTAGGTTAAAGGGCTGTTGGGGGTTCTGACAGCTAACATTCTCATAGATCAGTGCTTCTCAAAGTATGGTCGTGAACGCCCCCTAGTGGTCCGTGAGTATATTGGTAAAATTTCACATTTGAAATAAATAAATACATTTAAGTTTTCCGCACTCTCGCGGGAATATCTCCGCAATGGAGCGAGCTTAAGTTTCACTTTCAATTGCATGATGTAGCCCAGATAAACACCTTCATCGCACATGTTGCCACTTGTTTGTACCATTTTCAGACGATTTGTAAAAAACGATGTGTTTTTGGATATTTGTGGAGTTAGGTGGTCCACGAGTGTTTTTTTTATTGGTTAAGTGGTCCTTGGTATGAAAAAGTTTGAGAAACACTGTCATAGATGATCTTGTAGGACTTCAGCATGAGCTCAATCTTTTGGGGGGGGGGGAATACCCCAGATGGAGGTTGTTCAGTTTGAGGCTAATCTTTCGCCAACACCGCTAATCTAAAGTCGGCTAATGTTTGATGTGATAAGGTTTAGTAGTCTCATTAGCAACCGCCCCCAACACATAGAGACTTCCGGAGTTCACTAGTTGGCTATTTACTGACGTATTTTATGTTGTAGAACAAAACTTGAAAATATCTGGAACTTGTGTTAACCACAGACATTATTTTAGGCATCTAACCAAAAACACATTCTTGTACATTTACCATGGGACGAAGGAACCGGAAATGGTAAAATGCTAACTCGTTGCCAAGTTTTAGGACTAATTCCTGCCCCACCAATTTATAACCTTGCTCTTGTCTCTATTGTGTGAATTTGCACTCTTTAGAAAGGGTTTATACATAATAAGTAATGGCATTATAACCGTTTTATATACTGTGGAAACATTAAAAATGTAAACCTGAAACAGCATTGGAAAATTGAAAAAGCAAGTTTATTTACAAGGCTATCAGTATAAGTTTGTATACAAAATGTAAAATAATGAAAAAGAACATGTGCTTACTGGACTTTTTGAATGAAAATGGAAGATGTGTGCTTATGGCTGCTGCTAATATATACCTGTGCTTGTACTTTTGCAAAGTCCTTGTACCCTCTTAAGTGTTTTGACTGCTTTTTGTCACAGAATAATGTCAATGGGTCTGAATTATCTGGACTTTAATAAAGAGAGGAAAGATTAATTAATACATTTGACTCAAAGTCTGTAGAAAGTCTCAAGCATCACAAAGCATAATGTAATATAAACAGTATAAACATGATCATATACGTGCATGTTCCAATAATATGTATTTTTACATTCTATAAACCTGCAGTCCCTGGGGTTCCAGACCCCATGTTGACCTGCAGAATCAGTGTCTGACATATTTGTTGGTGGATTCAGTAACCACAGCAATGCTGTCACCACGGTGATGTAGTTACCATAGCAATACAGCATCTGCCACTGTGATGCTGGAGTAGCTACAAGCTGATCAAACTCTCCTCCTCCACCTCCTGCTCCACCAAGTCCACATCAGCAGGCTCATCTGGGGAGAAGCTTTCTGCAGGTGGAGCGGTAGGAGCGGATGGAGCTGGTGGTGCTGGTAAAGCAGGTGGAGCAGATGGAGCAGATGGAGCTGGAAGAACGGGTGTTGCTGGTAGAATGGGTGGCGCAGGTAAAATGGATGGTGCTGGTAAAACGGATGGTGCTGGTAAAACAGGTGGCGCAGGTAAAATGGATGGTGCAGGTAAAATGGATGGTGCTGGTAAAACGGGTGGTGCTGGTAAAACGGGTGGTGCTGGTAAAACAGGTGGTGCGGGTCGAGTGCGTGGTGCTGGTACAGCTGTTGGGGCTGATGGAGCTGGTGGAGCTGTTAAAGCTGGTGGAGCTGTTAAAGCTGGTGAAGTTGGAGGTGCGTCAGCCGGGTAGCTGCGGGGGGGCGGGCTGATGGGCTGGTCGGCATGGTGATAGACGAAGCAGTAAGCTCCAGGCTTGGAACTGCTCTTAACAATGAGGGCCAGCTCTGTAGGGGCCATGGGCCGGTGAACACCATCCACATACACACTGAGGATGTAGGAGTCTGGGGGACAAGGAAGCATGATGTGTAAACAACATTTATTTTTTATTTTAAAGGTCACCTATAAATGCCCTTTTTGATGTCTTTTTTACATAAATATGTGTCCCTGGTGTGTCAGGAGACTCACAAAGAGTCTTTTTTTAAAGCTACGGACCCAGAATCAGCACTTCTCTAAGAGGGCTCAAATAGAGGGGTATGAGGCTACAACGGGTGATCTGTTTGGTATTTTAACACTTCATAGACATGTTTTTTATATATCTGAGACCTATAATATGCCTAGAAATAGTATAATAGGATAACTTTAAGTTTCCAGTAATATTAGCAGTTATCTAACAATCTGAGTAGTTATTTTTATACAAAGCGTCATTTGCCACCTCTGCTTAACAACAAATACAGGAAGTTTTTTTAAAAAGGAATTGTAGATGGAGAAATGACCACAGGGTAAAGGTAGTTATTGCATTATTGGAGGTGTCGTTATAAGCCCTAGTAGGGACTACCAGTCAGGCTATCTAATTCTCTGCTGCATCAGCGTTAAAAATCCTTTTTAGAAAGTCTTTCTCTTGCAAGTGCCCCAACTTCAGCATAATCAAAGTGCTGGAGTGGCCCTTTTAGGTCCGACTCTGAACTGTGGTGAATGAAACGAATGAACAGCCAGTGCTAACAGTAGCATGTGACAGTACCTATCGGACACACAGTACCTTGTTCAAAGCGTGCAGCACACTGCTCAGCCAGCTGCTCCATCGTGGTGGTGGGCAGGACCCCCAGAGTTTTTAGGTTGATTCCAAACTCTGGACAAGACACTGTCAGGAAGTCCTGAACAACAACAATGCACACAAAGTTACTCAAAGACCAATGGATGGACACATCTTAGCTGGTTTCTCTATTAAGATCTGTGTGAATATTCACTGAATATTATGATACGTACCGCAATAAACCCTATTTAAATAAAGTACATTATTTCATTTCATATTCTGTTCTTGTACATAACATATTCTATTTACATGGATGTAGACTTTTTGCACTTTTACATTTATTTATTTATTTCATTGCCATTTCTACACTGTAGCTTATATGACAATAAAACCTTTGAATCTTGAATTTAATCTTGAATACTTCTCTGCTATTTCAGTTTCAATTTTCAAAAGTAGAATTCAGTTTTTTTACATGTACATCATGCAATACCAATCCTTATTGTCTCTTCCAACATGTGAGTCCCTCTGACCCTATCACACAGCGTGTCACTGTTCATAATGTGGTCTTGGTGTGTGTGTGTGTGTGTGTGTGTGTGTGTGGGTGTGGGTGTGGGTGTGTGTGTGTGTGTGTGTACCCGAACAGATCCCTGGGCCATGCGCTCCTGGTTCAGCGTGCGTCTCCTCTCCCAGCGGTGGATGGAGTCCTGAACCTCTCTGCTGAGCTGCCGTGTTGCTGTCCTCTGCTGGTCAAACGTCTTAATGTGCTCCAGAGCCCCATAGGTGGTTGTCAGATAATAGGAACCTACACACACACACACACACACACACACACACACACACACACACACACACACACACACACACACACACACACACACACACACACACACACACACACACACACACACACACACACACACACACACACACACACACACACACACACACACACACACACTCATTAAGGTTGCACACACAGATGGGGGGTCAGGGTGTCAGTATGTTCTGGGTACCTTCTCCTAGCGCTAAGGCGGGGTCCATCAGCTCCATCATGTATTCTACATCCAGTTGCAGGTTGGCCAGATTGGATCTAGCCAGGACGTACATCATTACTGGCAGGAAGTCATCAGCGCCATGGGCACGCCCTAAACACAAACACACATATAAATATTTTGGACAAAGTATTCCCCGGGGAGGAAACTCTTTGATTAAAAGTGGGGAGATGTACAAAAATGTTCACTAAAAACATGTGTTGTGCCAATGTGTAGTGTTGTTGACATGACAAGAAACTGTGTTGGTAACTACGCCATAATTGGACAGTGACTTTTGATTATTAAAGATTCTCTAGAGCAGGGGCGTCAAACTCAATTTCATCGCGGGCCACATCAGCATTATGGTTGCACTCAAAGGGCCGGTTGTAACTTTTAAGACTATATAAATATATTATATTAAAATAATGTATTATATTACATCATTGCCTCTGAATTGGATTATTATCGGATAGGGTAATAACTTAGTAATGAACTACGTCTGAAAGCAGAAGTCCAGGGCAAATAATTGCAAGTCTCTTCAGTGCACATGGCACAAAACGAGATGCATTGTGGGACATGTAGTTTATGGGCAACGTGCTTCTGTAAATCGGCATGTAACCGTATAATAAACGGATTATTTTCTTTGCAAGCTCTTGCAGGGCCACAGAAAATGAAGTCGCGGGCCGGATTAGGCCCCCGGGCCTTGAGTTTGACACCCCTGCTCTAGAGTGAGCTGAGACCACCAAAAGCCTCCCGGAACTGGATTTAACAAACAATTTTCCAATTAGGAATATCTGATCTCATGTAACTGGCCCGTGAGCTCACCTTAGCTTGCCATTGAAAGAGCATTTTTCATGTGTGTACAGAAGGCTAATGCTAACGCTCGTTATGGGGCCAATGAAACGAAGACGCCTGACAAAGGCTTGAAACATTGTTGATGTATATTGCCATAATCGTACTGCCATGAATGGAGGTTTGGTTTTGATAAAAAAAAAAACAATAGAATTGGAGTTCATAGGTTAAATGGATTTTCTGGGGTTCTGACCTGGACTGCTGACAGCCATGGAGTCATAGATGATCTTGCATGCCTTCAGCATGAGCTCGATCTTTTTCTGGGGTGAATACTCCAGATGCACGTTGCTCAGTTTGATGCTGATCTTCTCCAGAGCAGAGGCCTCAGGGACGGCAGTGGTTACTCCTAAAGCTGTGGTGGTGCTGCCTAGAATGACAGACTGACACACACACACACACACACACACACACACACACACACACACACACACACACACACACACACACACACACACACACACACACACACACACACACACACACACACACACACACACACACACACACACACACACACACACACACACACACACACACACACACACACACACACACACACACACACACACACACACACACCATCGGCGTCAGCTGCTACTAATGATATGAACACTCTCTCACAGCTGTCCGGTCCAGTCTTACCTGGTTCTGTGCCAGCTGTTTCAGGCTGCTGTCGTTGGTGCGCAGCTTCTCAAGACTCTGGTAAATGTGCTCCCTCAGTGGCTTCAGCACACTCTTACACAAAGCAGCCTCTGCGATGCTCTCTGCACCGGCACACACACGTACAAGACAGTCAATACAACGTACCGTAAACCGTTCCTTTGAGAATGACTGTAACGAAAACTAAACACTTTGGATTCACAAAATCTGACTCATATAAGCATTTAAAGGTGAAATGTGTAAAATGTGGCCAGAATTAGAATCTTTAACAATCAAAACATGAACTAACAGGCCAAACAGAATGAGAAAGAGGTTACAGTGTTGATGTTATGTCAAACACATCTATGTATTGTATCTACTCAAATTAGCGTGCTAACGGACTAGCCCTGTCCTGTCCTCTGTTGTATTACCACCTGTTCCCAGAGACAACAGTACGTCTCTGTGGCACTTAGCCCCTGGTGTAGAGAATGAAGCTGGAGAGCAGCAGCAAGGGCCATCCCACAATATAGAAAATAGACTGAGCGTTAATTCCCTGCATCATGTTGGTTTTGCTCTGGCTCTGTATCTACAGTATCAGTAGATAACTGACCAACTCCTCTGCCCCAGAGTCACCATAATATTGGACTTATTTTCCTCTAGCCACTTATCTTCCAACTATTCTCACATGACAATCACATTTTTTAGACCGACATATCAGGCAGAAATGAACTTTGTCTGTCAGTTTCGCAATTTTACTATCTCTGAAAACATGGGCCGTTAACATTAGTCAAATTGTGTAAACATTTTAAGCCAATGTCGACTTTGTTGGAACGTTTGTAATGATTAACATGTTTATTAAATCTGTATACATATCTCGTTTTATGTAATGTTAGCCAATTGTAATGTGCTATCTATAGTTGGAGAACATCTTTGCCCAAGCAAGGATGTATAAAGAGTACGGATACATGCTACAAGGAACAGAGACAGACTTTAAATCAAATTGAAATAGTGGCCTAACTGTGGTATTACCATGTTAAGGGATGCCATTTGGCCCAAAAAGACTTATTCCCGTACATTGGCAAAAATCTGTCTTTTAAAGTTAATCATCTTCCCAGCAAGAACACTTAAATAGAACATATTTTAATTATTAGGACCTAAAAGTTGTAAAATACACCAGTAGGCAAATCTTGAGTAATGTGAACAATCCAAGACCGGAACCCTAACCCTTACTTTAAGAATCCAATTGATAAAAAAAACAAAAGAAAACGTATTAAATAAAAAACAGCGTCATTTGAGTGTACCCAGTTTTTCCTCTGAATACTGGTGTGGCTCCAGCATGGCTTGCAGCTCAGTGCTCTGCAGCAGGTAGCTCTTCAGCTGGGTCATCATCTGTCGGATCTCCTGTAGCAGCTCCGTCGAGGTGGAGTGGTTCGACATGGTCTCCAGGGTGAACGCACGGTGCTCTTTCACCTAAATACAAAGTATGAGAGATATACTTGATTCCATGTTTTAATCCAGATGATATGTGGCGTTGAGGTCGAAATCCAACGCAGATAAAGATCTCCTGTGTACTCACCAGGTTGCCGAAGTAGCTCAGCGGGTCCCGGGCCAGCTCCACGATGCGCTGCGTGAGGCGCCGGTCGTGGCTGATGAGGCCGGTGAGGACCGTGGACAGGCGGTAGCGGGCTCGGTCCAACATCACAGTGGGGGTTCTCTTCACTGCTACCTTGGGGATACGACTCTCCGCGGGGCGACTGGAAAGAATGATGAGGTACGTCTTTTAAACAAAAATAGAAACTATAGAGCATGGCTCTTTGACCTTGTTACCAATTGGCTTCGAGGTCCAGTCTTCAACTGTCTGAGACCTTCTGGGCAGGGAAGTTTCACATTATAAGCATAGTTTAAAACGTTTTGATAATTTGAACTCTGTACAAAAATCTTGTCTGTGATAATAATCTAAAATCAGCCTTGCCCATTCTGATATTAAGCATGCTTAATCGAAGCATGTAGCTGCCCTTGCTTGTAGTGGAATCTTTTGGTTTATAAAGATGTTCTAATAATGCTTTTCTATACTTATACTGAAAAACTGTGCTACATTGCTATTAGACACCAGTGACTTTTATTGGTTTTATTTATAATGAACGAGGACAGATTTAAACTGCATTTACTACAAATATTATAGGTGGAGAATTGCTCTTTGTTGGTTCAACTGTTTGCTAGTTAGATAGTTGTATACCTTTTAACCGCAGGTTTTAAACATGTGTTGAAAAGTATAAGACTTAAAGGTGGGGTAGGTAAGAATGGAGAAAGCAGCTCGAGTGCGCTAGAATTTGAAAATACACAGCCGGAAAAAAATCTGCCACTTCCTCACAGAGCCCCTCCTCCAACACACACGAACGCGCACATGACCAATGAGGGCACGAGATAAGCTTGTGCACAGATGGAAGGCTGACAGGCAGGTAGGCCATCCAGTTATTTTAGCCGGACCGGCTCAGATGATTGGTCGTGCTTTTTACAGCGCCACGGCTTCCACTTTTTTAATGGATTTTTTGTCAAAGCACTTCAGATATTCATTGCTATCGGGATGTTAAGAGCATTCCATGGAATATAACAAAAGGTGTTTCTCGAGCCGGTTTCTCAAACTTACCTACCCCACCTTTAACATAATTACTTTAATACAATTGTTAAGCTAATGTGTGATGTGAAATACTTTGTAATGCACAAATCAGAATGACATGTTTGATTAATTATTACAGATTAATTAAGAATTATGGAGGCTGTATTAGCCACTGCAAGCATAACACAGTTACTGTAAGTGATGTCTGACCAAGCGGTCGAGTTGCATTGTGGGTAACGTAGGTGCAATTTTTTTGTTTGTGGGGTTACAGGTCATGTAAAAAAAGCCCTAGTCAGGATAAAATATTTTACTGTGTAGTATTTCCTGACTGTGTGGAAGCTGGTCCTGGTTGCTATCAGAGTATAGGCTCTGATTTTACCATTTCACTTGTCATATCTATTATTCTAATATCTCATTAACAAACTAGCTAGCGACAGTTAAAAAAAAGATAAGTAAATTTCCCCCCAATATCTATGAGAGTGCAAGTTAAGATAAACCAACTGCTGATGCTGATTGCAGGATGGAAACACACTATTAATGAATAATTCATCTTTAGCTGATTTTCTGTGAAATTGATTAACCTTTGCCCTAACATTGGACAGAAACCTGCCTCACAGTCTGCCTTGGCATTTCTAAAGAGCCACAATGCATTATGGGTCAGTTGAATATGCCCATTAAATAAATGTTCTCATACTGAAATTAATTCAAATCCACATACTATGCAGTTTGAAGAACTACAAACCTGGTTTTACATCCTATCATATATTTGCACACAGCACTTTTCCTCTGCCACAGATCCAGAACCTACTTCTGGTTCTGCTCCTGTTCCTGGCTCAGCTCTGCTTCTTCCTCTGTGCTGCTGGTGGAGCGGGAGTCGGGGTCTGTTACTAGCACTGCCCCCCCTTGTGGCGAGTACAGCGACACGTCCGGCCTCCGCGCTGGGGATGGAGGGGGCCCTCTCATCCCTGCAGTCTGATTGGCTGATCCTCCCGTAGCGGGGCACACAGGTGTGTTTTGGGAAGAGGGTTTCCTCCTCGGGGGAGGGACCGGGCGGGTGGGCTTCTTGGTTAACAGCGCACAGAGGGAGCTGGATTTTTGTTTATCATCCTCCTCTTCCTCCTTCTTCTCGTTGTCCTTTTCCCCCTCTTCCTCCTGATGCATGCTCTCTTCTTCACCCCCCTCACTGGGCTGACCTGATTTACTTCCCTCTCCTCCTCCCTCTCTCTCAGTTATCTTCACAGGATGTTGTCCCTTCTCTCTCTCTGTCCCCTCTCCTACCTCTCGGTCGGTGATTTTCCGGGAGGAGGTGCGACGTAGAGGCGCAGGAGGCAGTGCGGGAGCGGCTCGGCTCTGCGGGGGGACCGGAGGCCTGGACGGAGTGAGTGATGGTGACACCAACTTCCTCTCTTCTCTCTCCCCTGCCCCTCCCTTTCCTTCCTCTTTTCTATCAGTTACAGAAGTGTGAGGCGAGGGGGGAGAGGAGAAGAGGAGGCCCACCCCCGACCCTAAGCCCATGCTGGGGGGTCGAGGCGGGGGACGCTTGTATTTAATGTCCGGACTGGGCACCTTTTTGGACCGCCCTTTGACCTCTGTGCTCATCTTCTGAGGGGCTTCTCCATTCTGCAGGGAGGGGGTGGGGCTATGATTGGCGATGATGTCCAGTTTGGAGATAGAGGAGGTGTTCAGGTCTTTGCTGGGGGAGTCCTCCATAGGGACCGGGTTAACATACATGTAGGGTCTACTCTGGTTCTGATCCAGAACCTGCTCCTGGTTCTCTGCCTGCAGGCTCAGACCGGACGTCCAGAAATCTGCAACACATGCAGTCAGTGTTAAAGCTGATAAGTAGTCAAGGTTGCGAGGGTTACTTAAAACATGTATGCCGTTACAATATACCTAAAGTCCCCCAAAATAAAATGGGTGAAGCAGATTTGATCCACTACGCTTGCAAAATCTAGAACACCCGGCCTAGAAATATCATAGGCAACCTCATGGACATTTTTAAACGACAGCTGAAAACATCATTTTTTTTAATTTTGGGTTTTAATTAGCAACAACGCCATTTAATTGGTCTTTTCATCTTTTTTAATTTCTTTTTTCTATTATTAAATTCCTGTTTTTTAAAATGCTATTGTATTTGTGATTGTGTATTATTATTATTATTATTATTATTATTATTATTATGACTTACCTGAAAAAAATTGTAATCAGTAACCAACTTGATCTAAGTATTGGGGGGGGGGGGACTACTGTCCCGCAGCTGCTGCCTCTCTGTTGGACTCCGGTACTGGCTTGAGCCCAAGTAGCTGCTACTCATACTACATAACTCACTATAAAGACATCAACAATGTGTGCCCATGTGATCTATAATATAACGTTATTTTTGTACCAGTAATCAGATTCTCTTTTATGTAACTTTAAAGGAATACAGTATCCTGATTACATAATGTAATAATATAATCTGTTACTCCCCCAGCCTGAACATAGTATATTAGTACATATAGTATTTATTTAGTACAAAGCAAGGCAATTTAAAATATTCAATATTATATTATATTAACAGATTTATGCTGAATTTAAGGAATTTGAATAGGCACATTTTAAATATAAGCTTATTTAAACTAAATCAACTAAATGCAAACGTTTTTAAGTGTAGGAAGTCAAAACATCCATGTCCCCATTTATTACTCTAACTCTCGGATAGAAAGTGCATAGCATATTTTGAAATGTAGAATCTATATCTAGAAAGGTAACAACATGGCCAGGGGTCTGGAACCTTTTGGACCAAAAGAGCCATTTTGTCTGGAGCCGCAACACATATTTGATAGCTTGATAGCTTATAAAGTTGCATATATTGTTACATCATAGACAAAAACTACAGTTGTTTTGCATTTATTATTTATTACATTATAGAAAAGTGTTCACCTCTAATAATAAACAAAGAACTTATAAGGAGAATTAAATAAATACACAGGCCTACTTTAAAATAAATTAAACACAACACTTGGGGAGTCCTCTGCACATTTGAAGAAAATGAATATAATTAAAATGGACCCACTTTGAAATAAATAAAACATATAACTGATTGAATGATGACTGAAGATCGTCAGCTGTCTTCCTCTTCCGTGTTTCCCCTCCAATACGTAAAGTCTGCAGCACCTTTGACAACTTCTCTCCACATATCAAACATACCGGTAAGCCAGCATTGTTTGCTGTGAAAGCAGATAACTCTGTCCACGCAGAATCAAACCCTCTGTTCCTCAGATACTTTTCTTTTCTTTGATTTATCCATAGTTCGCTCATCGAGCCGGGGGTCAGGTTATTCGCCTGTAAGTAAAGGCGCTGGACTGTAGCAGGATGTGACGCATATTTTAGTTGACCTAATTAAAACCGTTTTTTTTAAATGTTATGTGTCACAGTATCACCTCAAAATACAAGATACGAAACATTTTCAACCGTGCAACAACATATAAATAGTCCTACAAATATTTTTAGTGGAGGGCTTAAAGAGCCGCATGCGGTTCGAGAGCCGCGGGTTGCCGACCCCTGAACTAGGCAAATCTTATGTCCATGAAGATCATACATCACACATTAAATGTTTTTATGACATATTCATGCTGTTTTCCTACTGTTTTCTCTTTTGGTTTATAAATAACATTGCTAGTCTTAGTGCTTTATACTTTTCATATTCACTTTAATATATATTATTTTAACGTTTCTGCTGAGTCATCTTTTTGATCCAATTCATTTTATGATGGTTTCTTTCATTGCTGTATCTATTCTTTGTTAAAGCAACAACAACTTGAATGCACTGATGATGAACATGTATCTACCTGCACCCATAGCAGAGATGATCTCCAGCTCCTCTCTCTTAGTTGCCGTGGTGATGGCCCGGGGTAACTTCAGTGGGACGGCCAGAATGTCCCTAATTGGTGGATTTAAAAATAAAAGCCAGCATTAAGTGTACTGTCATGTTTTCATGGCATTAACATGTGCGCATAATGCATGTTATGGATGTTAAGTGTATGAACTATATGTGTATGTGCATTGTCTTTATATTAGGGCTGTCAAACGATTAACATTTTTAATCAGATTAATCACAGTTTAAAAATGAATTAATCATGATTAATCACCATTCGAACTATGTCCAAAATATGCCATTTCTTTATGTATATTGTTGTGGGAATGGAAAGATAAATGAAAGAAGAATTTTCTGTTGAAAATGAAAGACAGCCCACACACCTATCAATCATCAAACCGTGGGGTCTTAATTCATTACGTGTTGTTTTCTATCAACTGGGGAGTACTTCAGGAAAGTCGACAGGGGGGGGGGGGGGGGGCTAGTGGAGTACTTCGTGACCACAGAGTGTGAACGTTGTGATCAGCTGTTTTAGCGCAGTTCTCCAGTGATGGGGGGAGTCTCCCTCCGCAGCCGGTTGGCGTAGTTTTGGCACAGTTCCGTTGTACAGACCGACGTTAACAGCAGCCCTGTCTGTGCACACGGAGACCGACTCTGTCGTCCGGTGATCTAACCGCCTTCTGGAAAAGCTTCACAAGTACGTCGGTACGCAAATGCGCTTTGTGACACAAGTGACGGTAGCATTTCAGATTACGCACATAACCTGCGTACCAGTTACTGCAAAAGTATTCTCCGTCGGGACTTCCTGTAACAACACCACGCCGTTATCTTGATTCTGATTGGCCAGAAGACATTATCAAAGATGTTCTATTGAGAAGACATCACTACGTGACAAAAGTTTTCAAACCCGTTTCTGGTCTTCGGTATTTCCAGACAAGTGGCTACTGAAATCAATCTTACTAACTGCTGTCTGTGCAATTTACTCCGCGCGAGTTGGCAGACTTTATTTTGCTTACTTTAACATCATTTTTCATGGTGGGGCTAAGCCATTTCTTGGTATGGGTGTAGCCTACCCCAGGCATACCCTGGCGCTGCCACTGGTGGGATATATGGGGCGAGCCATTCTGCACATGCGTTAAATGCGTTAAATATTTTAACGCAATTAATTCAAATGTTTTATTACTGCCGTTAACGCGATAATTTTTACAGCATTACTTATATATATATATATATATATATGTGTACTGTATACTTAATGCATGCCAGATGTGTTTGTGTGTATATGCCATGTCTTTGTGATTTTGCACAAACATTTGTATCTTTTAGCATACAATATGGTGCAGAAATTAGTCATTTTATTACTTTCAGTTCTCTGGTCTCGAAAGTCAATCGTTTTTTTAAAGTGTAATTGGTTGGATGCCTGAAATAAGGTCTGTGGTTAACACAATCTGAAAAATACGATTTTTATAGAGGGAGCCTTTGCAATGCTAACTTTGGAAATCTCTTCATCACTGCACTACTTTATGTGCACATGCTGTATGCTATACAGTACATACCGTACACAACACACTACGTGCATTTGCTATTTTGTGTTTGCACTGTGTTGTTACCTGCTGGCACAGTAGAAGGCGATCAATTTGAAGATGTCATCAAAAACCAGAGAAGAACCATCGAAGTGAAGAACTGTGACAGAAAACAATGTAATAATGAATCACTCACTAATCTACTATCTGTCCTCTACCACACAAATCTTGCATATTTTCTAACACGTACATGTCTTGTGTTGTTTGACCCTCAGGTTGTGTACGGACGGCTCCCCCAGTTCATCAGGCAGGCGTACTGACAACGTCATGGCCTTGTCCTCTGTGCTGTGAACCAGGAATGCCTGCAAATGACAACATGTGGTTACAACTCTGAGGTCAGAATGGAAAACAATTATATTAAAATAAGGACTCAAGACTCAGAAATACACAAGACACAGACACTGGGCAACACCACAAACATAAATTAAAGTGTTTAGTTACAACATTTTCAGAGGTATTGTAACACATTTTCACATACCACAGGTTGAGCAACAGCAAAAACGTCATACCAACACTTAAAGACCATATTCAATTTCAACTAATATGGGATTTAAAGCTGATGTTTTTTAAGTTCCCATAGTTTCCTATGATTTCCTAGAAAGAAAATGATATAACTGCACATTTATTTGAAGAGTTGAAGAGTGTCCTTTTGGAAAATTGAATTATATGATGTACATGCTTTTATTTACTTTCTTTGTGTGAGTGAGTTGAGAGGATTCATAGACATATGGGAAAGGAGTTGATTAGCTTAGCTTAGCATAAAGACCAGAAACAAGGGAAACAGCTAGACTGGTTCTGTCCTTAGCCTAGCACTCCACTGTTCTGTTTGTGTACGGTTTCAACAAATGAGATGTTGTAAGGTGTATTTTCTTTTTATTTGGAGAGAGAAGGCTAACTAGACTAGACTACAAAGGGGTGTGAGGGGGCAGGGGCCCAGACAACATAACTTCAAAGAGACTGCCTTAATCAACACATCAAAGGATTAGACAACAAAGGCACTACACAGGGGGGCTTTTCACACCTACCTGTTATAACACCTCACCCCTCACATCAAAGGATCTCGGACAAAGGGAGGCGGGACTTAGCTCATTAACATAATTTTACCCATGCACTCACATCAAAGGATCTCGGACAATGGGAGGCGGGACTTAGCTCATTTTCATAATTGTACCCACTCACATCAAAGGATCTCGGACAATGGGAGGCGGGACTTAGCTCATTTTCATAATTGGGGGCGTGTCACCTGTCACTTTTCATGCATACTAATGTGACGAAAGCGGTATGAATATAACTACTAATGTGTGTGTATCTCACCCCGGATGTCTCTTTCTCCAATATACTGGTGGTTCGGTCCTGGCTGAGTCCTTTGGGCTGCCACACCGAGACACTACCAAGCAGCCGATCTAAAGGACTCAGCAATGGGGGAGTTGAACAGGATGGTGGGACAACAGGGGGAGTTGGAGGAGATGAGGAGGATGGAATTGTTGGTGATAATGGATCGAGAAGAGGAGGGGGACAAGGAATAGGATCAGAGGGCTGGGGAGAAAGGATGGGAGGAGGAGACGCCGGAGTAGGGGAGAGAGGAGGAGGAAGAGATGGGGGAGGAGGGTTGGAGGACAGGGTGGGAGGAGATTTGGAGATAGGATGAGGAGGAGGAGGTTTGGAGACAGGAGGGAGAGGGGGAGGAAGGGCTGGAGGAGTTGCAGCAGGAGGACAGGAGGACTTGAGGGGAGGCGGGGGTTTGGGTCGACATGGCCGGAGCGGAAGGTTGGATGATGGCAGGGAAGGTGGAGAGAGGGGAGAAGCTGGAGGGATGGAGGCAGGGGAGGGGGTGGGTGGAGAGTCGAGTGGTCCTGTCAGAGGGCTTGTGTGGCTGTAAAGGATAAAAGGGGTAAAGGTCAGGCATAGAAACTTCATGTGGAGGATTTGTTCTTATCTTGTCTTCAGTAAGCTTCCAGAAACTTGAATCTTGTCACCAGGACTCATTCTCTGTGACTTCAGAAACATTGACAGGAGTTGAAGTTTCCCCACTACCTGGAGTCATCTTAATGAATCTGCAGTTTTGTATTGCATTATGGTACGAAAAATAAAAACTCTGCTTTTGTATTACAGTCACATTTAGCTAGCATACGCTTAAATAGTAAAGCTCATGTTATTCTATATCATTTTTATTATCTCCAATAGAGTGAAGCACTGATGACGTTTATTCTGGAAGTTAGCATTGCAAGGAAATCCTCGACAAAAAGCCAATGGGATTTTTCCATTGGTTTTGGTGTGTTGCAGAAAATAAGCTATGTGGCAAACACACGTTTATGGATAATCTCCACATATTAACACCACTTTGTGATTTTTAAGCATAAAAGTAATCGCCCGACTGAGTGGGGGTATTACTGACAATAAAAATCACTTAAGCTTGTTGTACACCAGAGATACTAACATAAGAATTTAACCAAAAACAAGTTCAAAATAACACTAACTTTGAGACGATGGTTCGTAGGTGGTAAAATGCTGACTCATTTTAGGGTTTCTTATTTTCTGCATTACTCCGAAAAGTACTTTTTTGACACCCTTGTGATGCTAACTTTTGGGCTGGCCTTTGATATAATCACAATACCACTCAATCACAAGACAACATCCATTTATATCCTTATTTCTGTCTGTTAGCGTTAATTATTCCAATGATTTATCCTTTTGTAGCGATATCAGCATTGGGGATGTTAGCATGTCAACATTTAAATTAGCTAGCTAGTAATATGTATTATTTCAATAATAATGTATTCATTTTAGGGGTATATTTAGGGGTATGCATTATTAAATTAAACTCTTAAAATGTATTTTAAGATTGATTGATTCGAATGGATGCAACAGAATAAGATGTGATAATACATTTGCCCGATACACGTCACATATACAAAATATATGTCAAGCGCCTTTTTAACGATAATTTATGATCTGTTTAAAAACAAGAACAAATACCATTAAGCTCTCTGTACCTTCACATTGCATAATCTGTTGAATCACTTTCACTATACTTGGATTAGTGGCTGTTTTTGACTCTTGTCCTAATATGTGCTCTTCAAACACAATAGCCGCGTTCACACTGCGGTACTTTTCCCATAAAGGTTCATGCGAACTTAGTTCATGAGAACTCTTTAGTTCTCATGAACTAAGTACAGATCGCGTTCACACCAGAAAAAGTCCCCTGGGGGAGGATTAGGCAAATGAAGCCGCTGACGTCACTTCTTCTTCTTCTTCTTCTGCTTTGGGTTTACTGGCAGGCCGCAACCCACTTCACGGTGTATACTGCCACCCGGAGTCCCCGGCCGGAAGTCCCCGGAGTTGGGGAAGGCTTCAGTAGAAGCTGCTGGGAGTCCCAGCAGCTTCTACTGAAGCCTTCCGAGTAAATCGCCAGAATGCCGACACCTCCTCATCTCCACCGCTCCCATGTTTTATGTTGTGTTGCCATAAGTTAGTCTCTCTGCGTTTCTGCGCTGGGCTAATGCTAATAATGCTAATGCGAGGATAATAAAATGGCGGCTTCACAAAACTTTTTGGGAGTTTTACGGGGCGTGGTTTGCAATCCGCCCAGCCAATCAGGAATATAGCTCTTTTCTCACAAAAGAGCCGCTCGAAAGTCCCTGCTCTCTAGCAGGGACTTTCGAGGGGGTTAAAAGGTTCGCATGAACTACTTTTAGTACCGGCTCTTTTTGGTGTGAACCCGATCATGAACTAAGTTCGCATGAACCTTTGTGGGAAAAGTACCGCAGTGTGAACGCGGCTATTGGTCCAACACTAGGAGTGGAGAAAGGGTTAACATAGTGATCGTCAGAGGAAGCAGTGTGGTTTGTTGAGTGGGGAAAAGGTAGTTTTAACCTTGAGCTATAACTTTATCTGCACGATAAAGATGCTGCAATAGAAATAGTTTGATGATTATTTCATACTGCTGCAGCCATGACCTTTGCTACAGTCCCACTCACACATAACAGCAACTAACTACTTTGGCCTTCAGATGGCAGAGACCACCACTTTGTTTAGCTCAGAAATAAGACATTCTATGTCTGTTTCACCCTTAAGCTAGTTTCACGTAGCTGTAACCAGCACTGCATTCAGTACTACAGCATGTTGGTCTTAACTTTAACATTGAGCCAGATGAGATGCTGTGTGCATTTTGTACAAAATACTGATTTTAAATAAGAAAAAGTGTGACCATATCAATCTAATTTTAGATTTGATTCAGTGGCGTCCAGTGCTGTTGAGTACTCACTTCCCCTTTTGTTAGCTTTGGGTAGCTAGCTAAACACAAGTTGGGGTAGATATTTGCAAGTGGTGTTGCATCACTAGTGCAGAAAGCTGTTACTATGCCTGAGCTTCTGTTATATATTATTTACTCACAGCGGATCCTTGTGATGAGCAGGAGAAAAAGTACCTTATTGTCTAGATCTTCCACTTTCAATCCCATGATCCATGTGGGCCCTAATAGCCTGCAGCTAACCACTTGTATGAAACATAGATGACTAGTGTTACGGACCAAATGTTAAGAGGTGTTGAAACAAGTTAGACCTAATCTACCTGTTGTCCTTATGTCAAATTTGACCCGTTTCAAATTATTTTTATGTTGGAATAAGGGGTTATTTGATCTAATTTCCATAAAAATAACATGGATGGTTCCATCCTCACATGAAAAATGAATGATCACTACTTTCATTGAAATATGGGTGTTATATATGAATTTATAGCATCTGTGATCAACAGGTGTCATTATGCTCTGGTATTGGAAAACATTTAATAATTTTAAAACTATGTTCTTAACTATGATATAGAACAGTCTGTAATAGTCTTTTATCAAACTCAGAAATTAGGTTTCATCTTGTGTAAATTAGGTCTTTTGATCATATATTGTAATATAATTAAGTTGGCAAAAAAAACATGAGGAAAATAGTTGCACAGTTGATGGACACACAAGGGTTAAAAAAAAACAAAAAAATCCTCCTAATTATTTATATAATTTGGATGAAAAAACCCTCTACATTTGTTATTCCAAGAACAGATATAGGGTTAAGCGTTATGATTACCATTTTTTACCAGTTGTTACTTCAGTGGTTCTCAAACTTTTTCTGTCAGGCCCCCCCTTTGAGAAAAAAAAAAGTCGGGCCCCCCCAACACAAATAGTCAGGCTCAGTGGCGGCGCCAGAGATTTATTTTGGAGTGCTGTGGGGTAGCTTGACGTTTCATAGAGGGTGCTCAAACATTTAGGGTTTCCCATTAATGTACCGGTCGCTACAGTGGAACTTTCTACTGCAACACTCCCCACGCATATACAGAATGTACCCGCGACTGTTACAATGAAGGCTCGATAATCAGCTGGTGTAAGCAGGGGTAAAGTGCTATTTTTATAGGTGGTGTGTGGACCTCACATACAGTAGGGGGGTCCGGGGGCAAGCTCCCCCGGGAAGATTTTTAAATATTGAAGTTAAAAGCATCAATCTGGTGCACGTTGAGAGCAAAATGAAGAGATCTATGGATACATCTCTCAACACCCATTGAAACAGAACTGGAAACAGATTTACTATTTCTTTATGGATATTTTACAAATCACTCCCCTTTTAAACTTTATTCTTTTTTTACTGTCATAGTATTTCATACCTGTTTTTCATTTATTCTCTTATTTTTTTATAACTATAATGATCATATAAAGGTGTGCCTCGGAAATAATTGTTTACATTAATGGTGACCAAACCGTTTGAGACCCACTGAGATAAAACTGAGAGAGTCCTTTAGCTCACTGAGCCTCTCAGTCTGACAGGAGAGGACTCTCCTCCACGTTGTTGTTGAAAGAACTCCTTACAGTATATCCGTTAGCGTAGCTCGCTAGTGAGAATTCTTAACGAAATCTACTGACACAAAGTACAGCGCCCCCCACTTTGAGAACCACTGTGTTACTTGAACAACTGAAAATCTTTAATCCTTTTCGGCTACAGAACCCAGTTCTGAGTGAGATCATTTCTCTATGAATTTGAAGGCATATCTGGCAAATGAGGAAATCACATGTCTACAACCCCATCGCCACCCCCCATCCCCTTACACACGACATGCTCATTCACAGGAAGGACAGAATAACCATGAAGTCAGCTAATCTTCTGAGGAACAACAGCATGTTGTCAGCACAGTCATTTTAAAACATCATTTGTTTGACTTTATATTTGCTATCGTTAGGTGACATCATACGCTCATATTAACAACATTTATTTTTAGTTAGAAAATGTTAGAAATAATATATATTGACATTGTTACGTTGGTTCAAAAAGCAGTTGTCTTAATTGTGTGACTTGCTGTCCTTGGAATAACACACCATCACTTTGTAGAGGGGTGGAAAGGAAATAAGAACATTTAGTCTATTTAAAGTAATGTAAGTAAACATTCATGATACAGTAGTTGTACTTGAGTTTTTACATTCAACTTTATACTCCTACTGCACTACCTATTTTTAGTTTACTTCACTCCATTCTATTGATTTATTTGGTAGTTTTAGATGCTAGTTACTTTCAGGACTAATTACAAAATATGATGGTTATAGATAACTCTATTAAAAGGCTATAATAGGCTCCACCTCGAGCTACTACAACAATAACACAGAGGATGAATAATAATTCAGTAAACAAATATATCATTAGTATAACACTGAAAGATACATTGCAGGAATAATTACATTTAGCTGATAAGACTAAAGTACTTAAGTCACATTTCTAATGCACTACTTATAATGGAGTATTTATATACTGCAGTACTGATACTTAAGCAGGGATCTGCATAACTCATTCCCTGATTTTGCTGACCTAACATGACCTTAGGGATAGTCGCAGTCTCATGGAGTCATTTAACCAAAAACATGAAAACATCCTAATCTATTACCTAATCTATATAATCCTAAAGTAAAAATATATATTGTAAATCCTATAAAGGAGAAATATGACTTCTTCAACAAATGCAGCAGCCTCAACATATGAACTGACACAAAGTGCAACTTTCAAAAGGATCCCACTGTAAACAACGTCATCCCTCATACGGTCTAAAGTGTGAAGTTGATGTGGGTGAGGGTGGCTGTGTACATTTAAAATTAAACAAATCGCAATATCCCCACATTCGATATAACGGTCTGATCTGCTTTTTTCCAGTGGTTAGCGTCAACTTTCAACCACTGACATTCTTCCATACAATAAGTGGTTTAAAGATACTCAAATTGAAGCATTTCTGTAACAAAACCAGAATGTTGTTACAATTCCTGTATTAGAAACCTGATTTGACAAAACCCCGTAAAATCAGGATGTAGTATTTCAAAAGCTCTTATGGGCCATTGACCTAAATGTTATCTGGTGAGTCATCACATCTGTTTTCCTGCTTTGGCTGTGTAACTTTCAACCCCCAACTCCCTCTCCTAACTCCCACCTACACCCCCCCCCCCTGTCCCAACAGACTATATCCTTGCATTGTCACACAGCTTTATCACAGACACCACACACACTCACCCTGTGTCCGTGGAAACTACGCTGGCTTCCATCATAGTTCCACAGTTTGAGTTTTGGACTGCTCTCTTTTACTATGTCTCTCTATGAGCTCCATTGAAAACTCCGCCTTTTTCTCAACTCCCCCCTTTTGTTCCTCCCCTCTGTTGGTCGCTGCAGGACTGAATAAGGGGAAACTAAAAGGCAAAGGGAAAATGTGTTTCTCTGTGCACCCTCCCCTCTGCTTCTCTGTCGACTTCCTGAGTTGATCATTAGGCAGGAAGAGGCTGCACACTTTGGTCAGACTTCCCCTGCTCTCAGTCTTTTTTAGTCTATGACATACGCTCTAACTTCTGTCTCATGTCATCTTCCTTTCGGTCTAGTGTTCTCCTACTCGAGCAGTACAGTTACAGATCATGCTTATTATTTATATCTTCTCATATTAACAGGCTTTTTAATCTCAAAAGAACCTCGTAGAAATACGACCCTGCTCAAATTCTGCACATGTGGCCTAAATATTCAGCAGATTCTCCATTAGCCTCCTCCTCTCCTTCCTTCTCCCCTCCCTTCTCCTCTAAAGTTTTCCAGATGCCCCACCTTCCAACTGTGGAATGCACAACCTCATGTCCCCCCCTCACCCTTTTTTCCCTCTTTTCTGCCTGCCTCTTCACACCTCCCCCTTTTTGTATGTACTCTATAAAAGCTTAAGTTACTCTCTGACTGATTGTTGTTGAGTAGCTTTCAGTGTAAAGTCCATGCACTTTCAGAGGGTGGTTTTCTATCCAATCAACAACCCTAACCCTAAAAACAGGAAGCAGTGTTTATGTTTTTCGCTCTGCTGATCTGGAATGAACTTCCAGAACATCTGCCCTGATTGGTTTAAATCGATGCTGATTTTTTATTTTTGTTTAATCATGCCTTTCCAGAGGTCATTTCACAACATTTTGTCATTATACCTCTTCACCTCTTGCAGCATCAACAACTGTATTGACACTTGACTTATTTCAACTATATTCAATGTCTTTAATGAATTGTCCTTTTTTCTTGTATAGGTCATGCCTTTGTAAGGCACTGCATTTGTTGTTGAAATGTGCTACATCAATAAACTAACCTAAATTGAAGTTGACTAAAAGCACAACATATTGATGTTTCTCACAAACTCAGTACAATGTTCAGTTTAAAAAGCAGGGTCTAAGGTCTCCCTTTGGTTAATTTACCTTTGCACTTTCTGTAAAACCCACAGACACTTAAGTGCAGATGTGTTCACACACACACACACACACACACACACACACACACACACACCACACACACACACACACACACACACACACACACACACACACACACACACCACACACACACACACACACACACACACACACACACACACACACACACACACACACACACACACACACACCACACACACACACACACACACACACACACACACACACACACACACACTTTCACAGTTCAGCCAAGTGTGATGATTGCAGCTGCTTCCCGTTTAAACATAGGTGGTGATATGTACATGCTTTTATTCTGCAAACCCCACTCTGCTCAGCCGAACATGCATACACGTTTTCAACAGCAGTGAGCCACCACTCGAGGGAGCTATGATACAGAGCATTACACACCATAGATACAGTAACCATGGAGTTGGACACGTTTAGAACAAAGCCCATTGAACACTATGAAACATGGTCAGTGCTATTCTGGGCACTGTTTCATACTTATACTAAACCCTCCAGGGGAGACTTGAATTGTTAAAATATCACTGTGCCTCACACTTGTTCACATGCTCATCTACACTGCCTCTTTATTTTATGTGTAGCCAAAATAAATCTTAATTAAAGTTGTATTAATTGGTGTTTATGGGGCAGGGACATTTTACACAGGCATACAAGTTGCAATGTATAGTACTGAGGCTCTCCTTAAAAGAAATAGAGGGCAGCATTTCACCTCTACCGGGTCGAAACACTTACATTTACCCAAAAAAGGCTACTACTAACTAACAGCCGCTCAAGAACATTTTCAATTTCACCAAAGTGATAAAACTCTGATAACCAAAATAACACTGTTTCCTATCATTTTCATGTGGTGTCAGCCTGTACTTTATGTTACCCATCTGTACATACTACAGTGGTACAGGAATGAGTCCCAAACTCGGAAATTAGTAAGCATTATTGCATTTCAGGTTGCCTTGTCTCAAAGTCAATGGGTTTTTGAATCAGTTTATGCTTGGATGCCTAAAATAAAATCGATGGTAAACACAAGATTACAAGATGTTCTCGTTTTGTTCTAGAAATGTAAATACGTGAGTAAATACCAAGCTGGTGAATTTCTGAAGCATCTATGTGTCTTAAAAACACAATTTCTAACTAAGTGGCTAACTGAGACTGCTAAAAGTAGTCATGAACATTAGCCACATTTAGCTTAGCGGCGTATTTATTTAGTTTGTACAGATGTAGCGCTTCATTTCAGACGCCGTGATCGGCACGGGGTGGGCCCCTGCTAAAAAGGAAAACCCCCCCGCAGGACTTGAAACGCCCCCTTGATAAATACATTTAATTATAATGAAACCAGCTGCAATGGATCATGGATCCACCAGGGGAGCCGTGAAAAGCTGCCACACTGGAACTCATGTGAAATAAACAGCTGATCTACAGGTATCTGATATAGCGGATATTTGTTAAGATCCATATGTCACAGATAGGATCATATTCTGTGCTAAATAAGAGACATGTAATCATTTACTAAACATCACCTTGTTTTTATTTAACAAAAAAATGTTTAATTCACGTTGGCGTAAGTACAAAACCATCGCTATGTTTTTAGATCAGGAAATGCATCCAGGCTCAAACAAACGATTTTCAATCATCATCCTCACGATCATTTAATGTATCATATGTTCGCGAGTTGAAATGAATGCACTAAATTTAATTCACGTGAGTTTACAACAACAAAAATAATCGCTTTGTTTTTATTTCACATCCGACCGGAGGAAAATGCAGCACGGGTCTCACTACCGATCATCCTAATCCCACGGGCAAACAATAATATGTACAGTGTTAATAGTTTACTGTATTATTAGTGTCTAATATTACTGGGGATTTCGGAATGGTAGGCCTACTGGATTTTGATTTATTGTATCGGCTTCATATCGCAATATATTCCCGAAGTCTGAAATGCAAAAATGTCCCACATTAGGGCAATTCACCCTACATTTAATCATTCAAACAAAATCATATTTCGTTTCTTTTTAACGAAATAAATGTAGTTTAATCCACATAATTTACTGTGTTAATTGTTTACTGTAGTAGTGTGCACATTACTTTTCGCTGCTTGTTGCACCTGGTTAGAAGCTAAACTGCATTTCGTTGTCTCAGTACCTGCAATATGTGCAATAACAATAAAGTTGAATCTAATCTTGAGCAGGAACAAATGTATTTAGGCTACTTAGTACATATCTGACATACACGATTAAACACATTTGTGCATTCTTTAAACCGAGTCGAGCCGAGTCCGGAGGTGGCGGCACATTAAAGTGTGCACCTGATTGTTTAACTTGAAGGTGCCTGATGACATTTAATCATTCAAACTAAATCATATTTCGTTTATTTTTAACGAAATAAATGT
The DNA here is from genome assembly GCF_902827115.2 of Pseudochaenichthys georgianus. Classification (NCBI taxonomy): domain Eukaryota; kingdom Metazoa; phylum Chordata; class Actinopteri; order Perciformes; family Channichthyidae; genus Pseudochaenichthys; species Pseudochaenichthys georgianus. The sequence continues at coordinate 30,620,350 of NC_047524.1, read as the reverse complement.
GGTTTAATCCGCATAATTTAGGCCTACTGTGTTAATTGTTTACTGTAGTATTGTTTAACTTGAAGGTGCCTGATGCAGAGTCCTGCACGGGTCTGATTTTCAAGACCCGCTCCCGCGACGTGCAATACCGAACCCGCCCCGCTACCCGCACATATTGCCAATTAGTTCCGCAACCCGACCCGTCGGCACAAGATCCGCAACCCGACCCGAACCCGCATAGCCTAGCCTATATATGAGTAGTGAAAACGTGCAATTATTAACACATGCAGTTGCATATTTGTCTCAAAAAGCGTGGGATGTTGGTTATTTCCTCCATCTAGGATGACACCAAAAGCCTCCCAGACGTTGGATTTCGCTCTTGAGGAAGTGTTATTGAAAGTGCTGTATTCTCCATAGAGAGCATCACCTCAGCCATTTCGAATGTGGCGTGCACAGCAGCAGATTGATGCGCTGCAGAGGTTATGATTATGCGCGGTCCCGCGGGGGAGAAGTCTGATGATTTAAACATTAAACAAAATTATTATTATTTTAATATATTTATTATGCAATACCCGCGACCCGACCCGCATCATCTTTGTTTTACCCAGAACCGAACCCGGAAAAAAGCGTTTGAAAAAATACCACCCGCGAATCATCTTTTTTGCAGGTCACCCGATGCAGGACTCTGGCCTGATGTGAACATTTACAGAAGAACTCTAGCTTGAATGGCCTTTGTATGTATACAGTAGTACTACAGTATAGCCCAACCATGTACACCTTCCTTTTTTCCCGTCCAAAGTTTGAATTGGATAAAGGTAATGGTTATCGATGGTGCTTTTATAGCCTATTGTATAATAACTGTGTGATTTATATTCTTTTCAAATGCATATATGGCCACCCATTTACACGGCTCTTCCCGTCAAGAATATGAATAGAACTTAGGTAGATCACTTTACATTTCTGCAAATTAATTTTTAATCACACACGTCTCCCCACGTCTCCCCGTCCCGAAAATGATAAATAAAATAAAAAGAGGAAACAATTTTCAAGTTCAGTTTTCAATGTTTTATTTAAAATAACTGACATAACAGACACCATACTGTAGGCCTATCTGCTGCGGAAACCAGGACGAGCTGTTTCGGGATCTGTTTTTCGGGGGCTCCTCAGTCTCTCATTTACCCGGCTCCTGATCTTATGCCACTGGTCAATGTTCAGATTTGGGAACCAATTGGAAACATAGGACTCAATTTTTTTCAACCTCTTGACGGGAAAAAAGGAAGGTGTAAATGTTTGAATGATGAATAAACAGTGAGGAGGGGTACAGTATGAATACACGAGATATACACAGCAGCCCAGCCTGTGAGCAGTATGAACACCAATGAGCGCTCAGCTCGAGATACCAGCGAGTCGAGAGAGAGAGAATGATATCTGCATTTTCTCTTTTGGTTTGATTAGGACACATCCTGGGGATTGTGTTTACAAACATTGACCAGACCGTTCACCAGCCCCCACCCCCCATGTTGCCTATGCTGTCCTGTGTTGCGAACTCTTTGTTTAAAACGAATTGGCCATCGGAATGTGTGGAGGAATTCTCCCAAGGGTAACATTCCACAGTCTAAAATTGACAACAGGCTTATTATATTTACAGCCCTTAATAATAATAATAATAATAATATATTGGATTTATATAGCGCTTTTATAGTACCCAAAGACGCTTTACAATATGAGGGGGGGGGGGGGGGGGGGGGTAGATAGACTGGGGCAGGTAGACAACAGACTAAGAAAAACAACAAAAACAACAAAACAAAACACAGTGGCAGTCAGGAGGAGGTCGAAAATGAGTGGGGGGGTGTTTTACGGATAGAGAGAGGTGAAAAGATGGGTTTTGAGGCGGGACTGGAACAGAGTGAGGGACTCGGACTCACGGAGGTCTTGGGGGAGGGAGTTCCAGAGCTTTGGGGCGGCCACAGAGAAGGCTCTGTCTCCAAAGCTCCGGAGATTGCCAATGGGGGAGGAAAGCAGGCCGGCCGAGGTGGATCTGAGGGTCCGGGGAGGATGGTAGGGGATGAGAAGGTCAGTGAGGTACGGGGGGGCCAGATGGTGGAGGGCTTTATAGGTAAGGACCAGGAGTTTGTAGTTGATGCGGTGAGTAACGGGAAGCCAGTGTAGTTCTTTGAGGACCGGGGTGATATGGTGCCATGATTTAGTGTGGGTGAGAAGTCTGGCGGCTGCGTTCTGAACACGCTGGAGTCTACTGAGGGAGGTGGAGCTGATGCCGTATAGGAGGGAGTTACAGTAGTCGAGGCGGGAGGAGATGAAGGCGTGAATGAGTCGCTCAGCTGCGGGGCGGGTGAGATAGGGACGGATTTTGGCAATGTTGCGGAGATGGAAAAATGAGATTTTGACAACTTGGCGGATGTGGGAGTCAAGGGAGAGGGTGGGATCGAATATAGATTCATAGATGATGAAGAGGAGGGGGCCGAGTACTGAGCCTTGGGGAACACCTTGGGTGACTGTAGCGGTGGCAGAGGAGTGATTATCGAGGGAGATGAAGTGGGATCTGTTGGAGAGATATGACTGGAGCCACCTGAGCGCAGTACCTTCGATACCGATGTCTTGGAGTCGGGTGAGCAGGATGTTGTGGCTCACGGTATCAAAGGCTGCACTCAGGTCGAGGAGGATGAGGATGTTGAGGGAACCGGTGTCAGCAGAGGTGAGGAGGTCATTGAGGACTTTGATGAGGGCCGTTTCTGTGCTGTGATGGGGACGAAAACCAGACTGAAGGGGTTCGAAGAGGTGATTTGATTGAAGATGGCGGTGAAGTTGTTTGGAGATGATGCGTTCTATTGTTTTGGAGAGAAAGGGGAGGTTGGAGATGGGGCGGTAGTTACTGAGGGATGAGGGATCCAGACCGGGTTTTTTGAGGATGGGAGTGACAGCAGCAGTTTTAAAGGCAGAGGGAACGGTTCCTTGGGACAGGGAGGAGTTGAAGAGGTTGACAAGGTAGGGGCAGAGGACGGGGAGGCAGGACTTCAGTAGAGGGGTGGGAAGAGGGTCAAGGGAGCAGGTAGTGGGTTTGGAGGAGCTGATCAGATTGAGAATTTCAGAGGGGGAGACCAGAGTGAACTGGGAGAGGCGGCCGTGGGGAGGGGGAGTCGGGAGGTCAGGGGAGAAGGAGGGAGAGATTGGAGAAGCAGATAGGGAGTGATTAATGGCAGTGATTTTGTCCGAGAAAAACTGGAGGAATGAACTGCATAAGGTGGAAGTGGAGGAAGTGAGGGTGTCGGCACGGGGTTTGAGGAGCTTGTTGACGGTGGAGAAGAGGGTCCTGGGGTTGCGGAAGGGGTCGGTGAAGATGTTGGAGAGGTAAGCTGATTTTGCGGCAGTGAGGGCATCTCTGTAGGTGGTGAGATGAAGTTTGTAGGATTGGTGGTGAACTGTGAGGGATGATTTTTTTGTTAAGCGTTCAAGCTGACGGCCGGTTTGTTTCATTCTACGGAGTGCAGGGGTGAACCAGGGAGACGAGGTTGTAAAGGTGACAGTTTTCCTTTTGAGGGGGGCCAGGCTGTTGAGGGAGGTGAGAAGGGTGGAGTTGAGGTGATTGAGTAGGTCATCAGGTGTGCTGAGGTTCGAGTCCAGGGGGAGAGTAGAGGATAGCAGGTGGGATAGGTGCTGGGGATCGACAGAGCGTAGGTTACGGAAGGTGATGTTCCTGGAAGGGGGGGGGGGGGTAGCGGACAGGGGAGGTGATGGCGAATTGTATAAGTTTGTGGTCAGAGAGGGGAAAGGGGCAGGGGTGGAGGTCGAGTACTGGGAGGTTGGTGGAGCAGACAAGGTCAAGGATGTGTCCTTTATCATGGGTGGGGAAGGTGACATGTTGGGTAAGTGAGAAGTTGTCCAGAAGGGAGAAGAATTCAGAAGCGAGTTTTCAGGTGGGGGAGTCCATGTGGATGTTGAGGTCGCCGAGCAGTAACAGACGTGAGGAGAGGGATGAAGCAATGATGAGGAGTTCAGTGAGATCAGAGAGGAAGGAGGGGTCCGGTTTGGGGGGCCGGTAGATGAGGATAACTGTCAGTGAGGGAGGGGCTTTGAAGGCGAGGAATTCAAAGGATGGTACTGAGGGGAGGGTGAGTTCTGTAATCCGGATGTTCTGGTTGTGGATGACAGCCAGCCCACCACCACGGCGTGAGGGGCGGGGTTTCGTGATGTAATTAAAACCAGGAGGTGATGTTTGGTTGAGGGAGAAGAAGTCGTTGGGTTGTTGCCAGGTTTCAGTGAGCAGAAGGAAGTCAATCGATTTGTCCAGAATTTGTTCGTGAAGGATGTGGGTTTTGTTGGTAAGTGACCGGATGTTGAGGAGGGCGAAGTTGGTCAGGTGGGGGATTGGAGGGGTGGTGGCAGGGTGGAGAGGTATGAGGTTATCCAGGTTAGCAACACGGGGGTGGGGAGGAGAAGGGGGGTGGTGGTGGAGCAGAGGTGGGGGGCATGGTGGTAGGGAAAACTGGTTTGTTATGCGTATTGGGAGGCGGAGGGGAGTGGAATCCGCTCCGGGTATTCTGTGGAGCTGGGAATGTGGGGGAGCAGGTTGTGTTGGGAGGCGGAGGGGAGTGGAATCCGGTCCGGGTATTCCGTGCAGTGTAAGAGGAACAGTAGGAGGTGCGCTCTGATGACGCCTCAGGTGTGCGACAGTGTGTTGGGTAGAGCAGATGGATGGTATGGATTGTTGTCCGTGCTGAGAGTAAACGAAACTGCGACGAGTGCTTCGGTGGATGTAGCGGGGTCGACGGAGGAGTCCAAGATGTCTGATGACTGAGGTGGATAACGGGATGGAGGATTTATTAAGTGACAGAAGCTGTGAGACGGTGTATTTCAGCATGATGACAGGCAGAAAGGCTGGACGCAGTGGGTTAGCGGCGACCGCGGCTAGCAGGCTAGCTGCACAGAGGTAGATGATTCCCGTGGAGACGAGGAAAATCCACGACATGGGAGGAGGACGTGGACAGCGGGACGGAACAGATGCACCCCAGATACGAAGGCAGGAGGCAGAGAGAGTCCAAGGATGTTGTGTGCGATGGGGACAGACAGGAGGTAGGTGATGTAGCAGATAGCAAATAGCCACCCGGCACTTTGATGGGTGAGGGCAGCCAGTTACAGACAGCAGCAGAGGCAGAAGTCCAAAGTAACTTACAAAAAGTCCAAAGTAACTTACAAAAAGTCCAAGGTAACTTACAAAATGATAGCTGGTGTGAAAGAGGGTAGCAGAGGCGGAAAAGCGGCGAACAATCAGCGCCAGCGTCCTTTCTCTTCTCTTCTCTATGAGCCCTTAAAGAGCCTGTGACACCATCCCAACAACTGTTGTGCAATGAAATATTGGGCTACTAGTAATCTCGAACCGTCAGTTTAAAAAAGAAAAAGCGATACCGTTTCGTTAAATATCAATAATTTCGAACATCGCGGGGAAATTCCTTCGACTCATTTTGAAGTTTTGGGGGAAGCCGGAAGTGACGTCAATGCGGGAACGCTTCGAGAGCCAAACACGGACAAAGTGTGTTGTCATGCGTAGAAATGGTGAATTACTGAGTTTAGGCACGTTAATAACGTTTTAATGAAGTTGACTACAGTATATTCATATTTGTCAGTGCTTTCATGTCAATTCGGCGACATAAACATAAATGATCGTGGTGAAGATGATGATTACATTAGGATTAAAAATCGGGAGTGAGAGCTGCTGAATTTCCTCCCGTCGGATGTGATATAAAAACAAAATTAACAAATCGATTATTTTTGTGGTTATAAACTCAAGTGGATGAAACTACATTTATTAGTGCTTTCATGTCAATTCGGCGAACATATGATACATTAAATGATGAGTGAGGATGATGATTAAAAATCGTTTGTTTGAGCCGGTCTGCATTTCCTGATGAGAAAACAAACCGATGCTTTTTGTAGTTGTAGTACACCAACGTGGATTAAACGTGTGTTTTTTTTACCACAATGTTGGGGAAATTAATGCATAAAATGCACGGATTATTATTATTATTCCCACTCCGATCGGGACACTAGGTCCACCGTTTCCCCGCAGCGAGGCTCCCCCCGTTGACAGTTTACGTGGGCTGGGTGCAGTGGTGGACTGGCCATCGGGACGAATCCCGATGGGCCGGTACCGAAGTGGGCCGGTCGGATAAGTAACTAGCACATCCCCCATAGGCGGCGCGTGAGGCTCAGGTTTGAGAAGGCTAAATAACTTATTTTACCTGACGCTGCCCGCCTCCGGCGTCTATAGAAAAGAGATCAACTCAGTGTTTAAATCTCTCAAGTCATATTACAGGATAAAGGAAATACAGTTTAAACTGCCATGCAGAGAAGACGCCGACGTGTCGCACTTATCATTCATATTACATCATCAATCAGATCATCGATCATATAATATCATAATATATCATATATTTCCTTATCTGAGTCAGCTTCTCCAGCCTCATCTGGCCGTGCAACACTCACAGTGTCACAGACTGGATGCAGAAGTATTATTTAACACATTATGTTGACGAAACACTCGAGACAAATGTAATTAAAGTCAGATCCACTCGTGTCTTAGACGTGAACGCGCTCTCAGCTGGAGAGAGAAACCCTGGCTTGATTTACCGAGTTGATAACCAGCGTCGTAGGACCGCTTAGCGAGATCTCGTTTGTTAGTTTGTTGTTAGTTTGTTTGTTACTCAAACATATCCAGGGTCTGTTGAACTGGCTTCGTAGTACAGGGCACAGGTGGCTAGCAGCGCTAATGTCAAAGACACAGACATTATACATTATATTTGTATTTTACATCCCCCGCTCCCCCCGTTGACAATTTACTAGCGGTACCGAAGTGGGCCGGTCGAGAGTCCCGGGATGATTTTTAGTCCCAGTCCCACTGGCTACATGACCTATGATCGCCCATATTGACGCACCTCATTCCTAAACTTCTAACAGATACAACATAAACCGATCCTTCAGCCTCATATGAGCTCTCAGACACGTTCAACATGAACCTGTCATCGCTGTCTGAGCTTGCTGCTGTGTGCGCCGTCGTGCGTTTACATCTGACTGTATATATATAAAGGTTTACATGCAGAAGCTGGGATCCTGGACGGTGCAGCTGGAGCGCTGTGCCCGCAATGACGTCACCCATCATTTGGCGGGACTTGAAGAATCCGCGAGAAGATCCAGAAAATTGTCAACATTGAAGGCAGATTAATGGTTATCAAAGTACAAATATCCAAAATCAGTTCAGTAACGGTTTTCAAGGGGACAATATGTACTCAAATTGATGGGTTTGGATGATCGGGGAAAACCGTGTCACAGGCTCTTTAAGATACACTTTTGTGTTTAACAGCTGACCACCATGACATACTTTGTTTTAGTAGATTTCGCATGAGAGCAAAATGTATAAATATGAGCATTAAATTATATGAATATGAGAACAAAATGCATGAATGTGTGAGTGACAATATATGAATGTGTGCATTGAAATATGATAATATGAGAGCAAAATGTATGAATGTGTGAGTGTAAATATATACGTGTGTGAGAGTGAAAATGTATGTGTGTAAGAGTGAAAATATGCTGCATTTTGAATGTCCGATAGTCCACCATTTCCACCGGAAATATCAAACATTTAATAAAAGTGAAAAACAATGAACAAGACTTAACGTATTCATCATAATTAATTATATTTATTTAGTTTGGATGTAGGATTTTTTACTTTGTTTAGAGCAGTGATCTTCTACTATATGAACATTGTGGACCCAAAATCACAAAAAAAAAAAAACAGATTTTGAAAATGATATTATTTTTCATATAGATAACACAAACATACACAACGAAACCATTTAAAAGCTGGAAATATATACATGGGATGTCACTATGATAATGTGAAAGTTTGATTGAGGTAGCATGGGATTTCATTCTGATAAGGCAAAAGTGTAATTATAAATATAATACAAATATATATATATATAAACATTATGTACACAAATCTGTTTTTTCTGTCTTTATCTGTGCCACGCTTCAAAGCGGTTTCTGTCAACTACGACACAGAGGGCAACATCACAGGTTCCTCCTCCTCCATGTCAAAAAACAAGCTTAAAGCTTGACTCACGTTCAGAGTTCTCTTCATCATAGTTGAATCTTCAAAACTCTAAATCTATCCAACTATATCTAAATTCTCAATGTTTGTCTGTCACTTTACTTCAATCGCAGTCTCCCGCCGTCTCTCTTCATCTCTCTTCGTCTCCCGCCGCCTGTCTTCGTATATCTTCGTCTCTCTCCATTTCCCGCCGTCTCTCTTCGGTTCCCGCCGTCCCTCTTCGTCTCTTTTCGTCTCGTTTCGTATCACTCCGTTTACCTGATTACCTCACCCCCTGCCCTGGTAAATACATATTGATGCATACATGTGTTCATCCATTCAATGTGGCATCTGCTATAATGGGGTTAATGTATGATATTACTTAATAATACAATACATTATAGTATATGATATGATAATTACATTTTAGTTTTATTCATTTCTTATTTCATAGTTTCTCATTATTATTATTTTTATCGCTCATCTTATTTTTGATTTTATTAATCTGTGTGAATCTGTGCTGTCCTGTTTTTCACTCTCACCCTGTTGCTGTTTGAACTACTGAATTTCCCCACGGGATTAATAAAGGTCCATCTTATCTTATCTTAATGTATACGTTGATTTACTTTAATCTACTGTACTGTGTAAAAACACCCCAACAATATTACAAGAAATATACTGCATAAAGCAAACTATATACTTTATTTGATCTAAAATATTGATGTTTTTTCATTATAGTAGCTTGTGAAAACCATACAGTAACAAATAAGTGATTAAATGCTACAGTATTCAGCAAACACAACTGCAGAGCTGCAAACATTGCAAACAGACTAAGTTCTGCAACACCCTGTTGTCTTTGTGCATTTTGTGAATGAAGCGCCATCTCATGGTTAAATCCTGTAATTGAACAAATGGGGAAATTGAGCAACGCCCTCTAGCAATTTGGCAACACCCCCAGCCACTGGCATCCGCTGGGCTTTTGACTGGGACACACCCATGTGAGTCTGATCTGGAGTGCTACATCTGTAGCTTCAACGTTAGCTTTTTATTTCTGGCGATTGCATTTACGCTTCAGAAATCAGAAAAGTGGTGATATTATGTGGAGATTATCTTCCTGACCAAAACACGTACATTTTATTTTCTGCAATGTTCCAAAACCTAATGGAAAAATCCCATTTCTTTATTTTAACTTTTTTATTTAACGGGTCAACCGACAAAAATATGTCACTCTTTACATAAAAGTCTTTTAACAAAGCTTTTCACATTGTGACCGTACCGTGAAGTTAATTAACTTACATTTTAAGTCGTATCTTACACATTGCATCTTTTTGTTATCCAACAAACCTTAACATTACATTATGACAAGGTTGACAGTATTATTATCACACTATTCCAGTGTTTATGTTAATCGTGTGAGCATACAATTGCCTATGTCCATATCCAGCAGATACATATAAGCATTCATTTGGAATTCTTTTTTTATACCTGATAAAATAAGTATAATATTTATCTTCTTTTAGCACTGGTTTGGTCAGAAAATGATCCATCGCCTAACTGGTAACCCGACTTGTGTTTAGTACTGGGCTGTGGATTGGTTTTATTGGGGCCTTTATTGCTGAAAACACTTGTGTTTGTGGGTTGAAAAACCAAAACAATGAGTCAAAAGACACTAAAATGCTCTGTAGAGCTGAGGGGAACTACAGAGTAGAGTGATACTTACGTATCTGGGCGTTTATCATTACAAAGAACCCTGTTTTCATACATTGTATCCATTTGTAATTTTGCTGGTGCACCTGTAAAGGTATTCAATGACTGTATTTTATCAGCCAGTTCAGCAGGTTTGTTGATCCATAAGAGTCTTCACAGAATAAGTGGGTGCAACATTGAAAATAACCTTTAATTGTGTCCCCCTATAGTATACAGTTCCTGTTCTATATTTCAATAGACATTTCATAAAGCCGCTCTACTTGGCACTGCACTTACTGTGAAAATGTGATTGGTGGTATTTGTGTCAGATACAGGCCACCATATGCTGTGCCAGAAGCCTACTGTGGTGCTTCTAATGCAACCCAGAGCTTTATCTTCTATCAGCCCTCAGAACACAGCCACTCTTTTCTGTTTCAGCTGAACGAGACACTGAGCATTTGGTGTAGGTGATTCATTTGTTTACCCGGAGCTGATTGCAGGATTTGACTGTCTTTCATAATTCCTTACAGATGATTATAAATTAGGAGCACTGAATGACGTGAGTGGAGCAGCTGTCTGTTCATGAGTTTTTCCTGACACGACTGATGGAGATAATGAAGCTGAGCCCATGTACTTTACCAATCACATGTAACTGCATACTTTAAAGGTCACCTATTATGCAAATTGCACTTTTTGATGTATTGTATGCATAAATATTTCTCCTCGGTGTGTAAGGAGACTCACGAAGTGTCAGAAAATAAAACCCTCTCTCTTTTCCTCCTTACCCACATCTCTGAAAACAGGGGTACAATGGAGCTGATCCAGATTTACTGCGGTCATGACGTCATTACTAAAATGTGAGCTGGCCTTACGTTGAACACCTGGCAACATCCAGCCCACCCAACCTGTGTATCGTCCCCTATCAGAAACGTTTCTGTATCAGAAACAATGCGCGACGTGTTTTGGAAGTAATATGGTCTGTGTTTACATTAGCAAGCATCGCTAACAGTCAGAGCTAATGCTGTGCTGGAGAGAATATGTGTAAAGAAGCCGGATATAAAAAGGTACTCACCTTGTGGTAAACCTGAGAGAGAAAAAGCATTTGAGCTCCATACTGTTTCAGAAATAATGCTTGATTTTGGAACATAATATGGTGTTTAATCACGGCAGCGTTTAGCTGAGTTTCTGCCGGTGTAGGTACCATATCTGCACGGCCTACCAGATCAGCACGGGGTCTGTTACGCTTACTAATGACGTCAGGCATTGGCTGTACGGCAACCCAAGAGGACATTTTACACGGCCAAATTCCGCAAACAATATTAAAAAATAACAATCGACAGTGGATGTATGTTAGTGGAACTGTGTCCGGAAAGTGAAGTGTTAATTAAGTAATGTTATTGAAGAACTGAAATGCATAACATTGAAAGTTAATATGTATCATATCTCTCCGAAATGGTATCTGGTGTTTCCTGTCAACAGTGTAAACTCCCACAGACAGTACACACGTTCATCCTCTGAACGTATGTACTGTCTGTTCAAAAAACTGCAGGAACCCAGAACACAGACAAAAAAAACATAACCCCCTTCACATCTCAACTATTGTAAATGTTACGGTATTAAGCAGGTGAAACAGGAGCTGTTGACAGGAAGTTGTTGTTGCTATGGAAACAACATGACGGTATCTGATATCATAAAGACGGAGAAAGTAAAGAATAAAGTTTCGACTCATCTCTTTCGACTCCACTTCGAGCGATAGAACTATTAACAAAGCACTTATATACTAATAAAGGGCTGGCTTATCTAAAGCCAGTTGAGTAGCACTTGAAATGTTTTTGCTCTATGAAGCCTGATGTACTTTATGATTCTGTTTTCTTCAAGTTTGTATTTTGTTGGTCGAACGCACTTATTGTACGTCGCTTTGGATAAAAGCGTCAGCTAAATGCAATGTAATGTAATGTTTAAATGTTAGCACCCCCCAAGCTCTTACGTTGAGTCTGGAGTTTCAATACATTCTAAATCATCAGTTAAGTCTACGACCATATTTCGGAGGGATATGCTACATATTAACTTTCAATTTTATGCATTTCAGTTCTTCAATAACATTACTTAATTATCACTTCACTTTCCTGACACAGTTCCACTAACATACATTCACTGGCGATTGTTATTTTTTAATATTCTTTGCGTAATTTGGCCGTGTAAAATGTCCTCTTGGGTTGCACTTCACCTGAACTTGCTCCTGTGGGTATTGTCCACAGTACATGTATAATACCAATGTGTACTTGTAACAGCGCCTCGATGACCTCGAGGCGTGAAGATGGTGTGGCGCTGTGCAATGATCATCAGATCATCAGTGAAAGCAGCGTCTGTAAAGCCGGTGTGTCCTTGGGCAAGACACTTCACCTGAACTTGCTCCTGTGGGTATTGTCCACAGTATCTGACCATTGCATGTATGATATATGTGTAATGTGTGTATATGTAAAAGCGCTTTGAGTCATTGAAAAAGCGCTATAATAAATGTAAGGAATTATTATTATGGTTTGGATAAACGAGGTGAAAAGAGGGATTTATGCGGTGGAGGATGAAGGACAAGCCAGTAAGACTAAAACTGACAACGTTCAGCAGCGGCAGAGGGGCAAGCAAGTGGCAAGGAGTTCAAGCGGGAGTACCGGGTTCAGTGGGAGCAAGAGTTTAAGTGGCTGAGGAGGGAAGATGGCAAAATGTTCTGCGACATCTGTGGAGAAGCTAAGATGAGTAACGGATTTGTCCGAGGGTGCACGACGATGCAGAAATCAGCATTCAGGCTAGGCTACAGCAGATCAATTGAGTTGTTCTTGTAAATGTTTTGTTCATATTTTGATTGTAATTGTCTCATTTAAAACGATGGCGTTGTTCATATTTGCCTGTTGAGGCTCAATGGTGGCGTGTTTTTAGCGGCCTCTGCCCCCCTCTGCTGTGCTGTCAGTGCAGGAACAAATAAATCATTCATGTTCGTGTTGACATGAAAAGTGACCACACGGTCGGTGTTTCTGTTCATCTTTTTTTTTCTCCATGCCCTTAAAAGTTCTGTATGAATCATTAAAACATGAATGAATGAACATTTGCTGCTCAGTACCCAAACATAAATATTAAATAGGTCTCATCTCATCATTAAAACATGAAAAATAAAATGACGGATAATAATGGATTATGACGGAAATGTTACGATCCCGTCCGTCAAAATGACGGACAACGAAAAAGTCTAACGCAACCACTGACCGGTACACTCTTCTCTTCCCAGAGCTCACTGCTTGCATGTGGAAAGGGGCGTGGCTACAGCAGCTCAGGTTGCATTTGAAGCTGTGGATCCAAAATCAGCACTTTTGTAACAGGGCTGAAATAGAGGGGTATGAGGCATGCTACAATGGGTGATCTGTTTGGTATTTTGAGCAAAACACTTCAGAGACATGTTTTGTATAGATATGGCCCTATAATATATATATATATATATAGCATAATCGGTGAGCTTTAACTTTACTTTCTTTACCGACACTGCCACTCTCATTTGCCTGCCTTCCCTTCAGTATTCACTCATCATTCCCTCTCACCTGTTCCCTATTAACTAATCAGCTCCTTAGGCCCCGGCCACACAAGGACGAAAACGGCTAAACGCATAGGATTAACGCAAACGCAATCGCAAAAAAGTTTACGTCCACACTATATTCACCGGATAGTGTCTGTCCACACGAGACCGCTCCGTTTAGCTCCAACCGCTGGAGAAGCTGCAGTACATATGCCGAGCCTGTACGTGGCGCTGTAACTTCCTCCACAAAAGCAGCGAAGAAGCATGGTTGTCATGGTTGCCCTTCTGTTTATTCTCCGCGGTGGGGGCCGAGGGAACCGGGCAGAGTTTTTCGCCAGTCAACGTGTATTAAAGTTTAAATCTTCCTTACAAAATGATAAAAGTGCCGGTCAAAGGTCTTCTTTGTTATTTATTGAGCTTTAAAACAAATGAATAACGACTCTATATATTATAATAATAAAATACACGGTGCCTCTCTTTTTCCTCCCTCTCTTCGGACAGCGTCAGTGTTATAAAAAGGTTCGATGAAAAAACTAGGAATTAAATAAGATGGCTAGAGTCACCAAAAATGTATCCTTAGGTGCTTTTATTAACACCAACGTGCTGAAAAACCACAAAGTAACAAGGAATCAAAACCCTGCTATATACATACAGGTCGAGGACACATAACTGGTACCTCTCTGCTCTACCGCCACACTCCCCTCAAAACACTTGTGGCCAGGGTTTTATACATGTTAAGCCCCTCCCCATAGGATAATCCACTATTTATACCCCTAACCAATGTCATTCTAATCTACAAACACATTCACAATGCAAGACAAATTACCCAAACACACCACATCAAAATAGGTCAACATATTATCTCTTTGACCACAGAAGCCCCAAACAATAACATTTTTATACTTGCAAGAAAAGTGCCACCCGCGCCCATGCACTACATGGTATGCTCCAATTGCGCACAGGTGTTCCCACTGATTGAGCCTCTACTTAAGGCTGCTTCTTTCTGTGGCTCTGTTTGGCCTTCACAACCTTGAAGGAGAGGGTAAGCAGGTTACTTGCAAAAAGACTTCCAATAAATTAGGTTTGAACAAACAATGACTTGGGTTTTATTTGATCAAATGTGTGTTAGCCTCAGTGTGCCTTTTACCATGCCCCTATGCCAACTGTGATGAAGGCTTCTTCTTCACAGTCAGTGTCTGTCTCATGCAGCAGCTGATCCAGTAATGAGTGACCCGGCCGACAGTAAAAATAAACATATTTATAACTAGTTTAGTTTGAGAGGTAATTAAAATAGCTAAGGGTGATGATCTGACTTGAAGTGTGTGTTTTGCTGCAGCGGGAGGAGCTGCAGGTGAGCAGAGCTGCGTGTCTCCGTCCTGTCAGATTAGACTTCACTCGCGTTTATGTCCATATCCAGAGAAAGATAAATAATCTGAATTCAGGGTGCAGTTTACTTTGACGCGGGGGTGAGCAGCAGAGGTGGGGAGAGGCGGGGCTATTGCCTCATAATTATCAGAAAATGATCGTATAGGGCATACGCACGGAGCCGTTTGACCATTACCGTAGTCGTTTAGTGCCGTATTTTGTCATCCTAGTGTGGCCGAATGGTCTATATGACACAAAACGGTAACGGAAACGACCGTTATCGTCCTCGTGTGGCCGGGGCCTTAGAATGCCCGCTTCCACCTGCTTGATTGTCTTTGTGCCGGTCCCTTTAGCATTTATATCTCAGGTTGGCTGTTCCTTCAAACTTCGTTTTTTGACCTTAGCCTGTTTTTCGTGTATTCTGATTACACTCATCCCTCTTCTTCCTTGGTTGCCTGCAAGGATATTTGTATCCCTGTGCTTTACATTTTTTGCACCTGCCTTTTGGATTTTCTTTTTGTGAGTCTGTGACAGGATGCACCAAACTTTGTTACTAAAGATTATCAGTGACAGCTAACTGGAAGTCCTCTAGGCAAGTGCCAAAGTGCAAGACCGTTAAAAGTCCAGTGATCAGAGAGCCATGCTATGTGGGAAACTGCGTTGGCGTTGCAGTTAGTTCCCATCACATGCTCACAATGACAATGCTATCATGCTGATGATTTTGCAGGAATTAAGTTTACCATGTTCTTCAGCATGTCAGCATGCACATATCTCCAAATTAGCACAATATATAGGTGAGGATAAGTTATGTTTGTATTTGATCATATACCAAATGAAATTCCAACCAGCTGCTTGTTGCTAGGTGACATCAAGTCGGTCTGTGCAAGATCTAAGGCAATCCGTCTAAATGTTCCACTTATTTTAGTGGTGGACTGACCTAACCAACCGACATTGCTATCACTACAACTGTGGTAGTTAACATACAAAATGTAATGTAAAATGGGTTACTCTATTTTGGTTGGTTTATATGCTTCAACCTTTCTTCTATCCATGAGAATCAGGAAAATGAATCAATTGTGGCAGTCAGATAATTCATGTATTGAGCTACATATTATTAAAGACTAGCCCAATCATTACAGGTTGTTTCATATTTATTAGTTTTGGTGTCTCAACTGCTGACACTGCTGTCTGCTGGTCCGCAGAACTTACCTAATAGAGATTATCTACCTATCTACCTATCTACCTATCTACCTATCTACCTATCTATCTACCTACCTATCTATCTACCTACTACCTATCTACCTATCTATCTATCTACCTATCTACCTCTCTATCTATCTATCTCCCTATCTACCTACCTATCTACCTGTCTGCCTGCCTGTCTGTCTGTCTATACATATGTATATGATTAACCAGGACTATTTTGAAAGTTTAGCTTTATTTGAGTTTACATTTCCAAGTTGTTGCATTTGACAGACCATAACAGGAGAGTAACAACTCATCAGAAACATCTGCAAAGTTGTGGCGAAACTGTCAGCGACTATGAGCTCACCACAGCCAAATTAAATTCATAACACATGCAACAATTCATAATTACAACTAAGATTTACTTGAAGTAACTTGTGGTCAGTGTCTACTCAAATTAAACCATGTCATTTTTTACAACTTCATTTTAGGCGCAACACGTGAAATGTGTCCTTGTGTTACTAAATAACACAAATAACTATTTAGAGAACTCTGTGCAGCTTCAGTTCTCATTAGTGATGCTCAAATATCTATTTTATGGCTGTAACAACTTGCAAAGAGGGCTGAAAACCTTATTTTGTGACAACGAAAGCCAGGACCCCGCCCTGACCAATTTGCTGCCCTTGGCAAGATTTTAGCTGCCCTAGTTTGTATTATTTTAAATAAACAAAAATCCAAAATGAAAGCCTGAATACAGAACAAGTAACATAAAATTAATTATATACAATACAAATAAGGTGATAAATTAGAGCAGACACAACTATTATAATATATTCTAAATACAGTATAATTGATGCTGCTGGGCTGAGAAGGTGTCCTGTAGGTGGCCCAAAACTATTTCAAAAATGCATCTGAAGAGAGAAGAGAAGTATATGTGACCATCAAGAGATGCATTACATTTGCTAGACCTAAATCATATTATAGAAATTAGATTACAGGTGCAGCTCACAATATCATATATTGCCTCCATACCATGTAAAATGTGTGCATTTATCTGTGCAAAAGGAGCCCCGACCAAGTATTGAGTACATAAATGAACAAACTCTTCAGAAGGTCGAAATATCTGTATTATAAATCCTGTTTTGATTGGTCTTATCTAATATTATACTATTTTGAGTTACAGGATTAGTGATTTTCATGATATGTAAGCTGTAATCATCACAATTAAAACAAAAAAGGTTTGAAATATTTCACTTTATGCATAATGAATCTAGAATATATGAATATTTCATTTTTTAACATAAATTACAGAAGACAAGTTCTATGATATAGTAATGTTTTTAGATGCACCTGTACATTCAGCTTTAGCATCTAACCAGATGGCAAAGAAGCACTTAAGTGCAGTGTAATATAGCATAGATAAAGGCTGAGGTATGGAATTTAAGGTGGGAGTAATTGACGTTAACTCTTAATAGAACTATTGATTAGCAAACACACCTTGCTATTGACTTTTTATTAATCATCACATTAACGGTACCTTTGTCTTTCTCCCGTTATTCCTCCTCCTCTTTTATGTTCTTTCTTCCCTGGTTACCAGATATCTTTGTTAGGTTCGACATGGTGATGGCTTATTATCGTCAGGTAGTTTTTGTCACGGCAGGGTCAAGTGTCAGTTCAGAAAATACCCCCCACCCGGGGCACTTCAACTTACCTGACTACGGGTCCAGTGGATGTGTAGGATCTATAGTTTGATAGATATTACGAAGATGATTTGATGTCTCGCCAGGAGAACGTGTATATACTACGTCTTTCCCCTCTTCATTCTATGAGGGCAGCCTCCATGTAAAGTTGGCATCAACCCTCCCGGGGTGAAAACAGTATTCCGGTCTCGAAGTTTCATAATAAAACCGGAAGCATTCCCCTCACTGTCAAATTACACTATGTAAAAATCGGAGAGCAAATGCTAGCTGCTAATGGTAGCCACCACAGCTAGCTGCCGCTTTAAATGTTCCAACATAGCCGTTGTGCTTGTGTGATATGCCAACTCCATTTGGCAAAGACTGCAAATGACAATATCTTTGCGTTTTGGACTAACTTTAAAATATTCCCATGCTTTTGAAGACCTAGGGCGAGATGTTTTCGTTTGAGGGCTTCGTGCGCAATCCTGTGAGGAGGTGGTAGCCGTTTCAGTCTCCATTGTGTTTGAAGTGCGATTGCGAACGGCTTGTTGCTTTTTTTACACACCCACGTGTGTGTAGCGACGCGTCGACGCGGAAATATGTCGTCGACGATATTTTGAAGTCGACGCGTCGCTCCAGCACTGACGTCAAGTATTCAGTTTTGGCGGCATTTCTTCCAGTTTTTCCAAAGGTCTTCTAATCAGGGCTCTATAAATAAAGAACTACGGCAGATATGTAATATTTAATGCAGCCAAACCGTGTATTACAATGCCGTTATATCGATGACTTTCAAAGAGAAAAGCAAGCACACTCGGAATAAAGTATTATTTTTATTTTAAATATTTTCGGATTTCACATCGCATAAACACCATATCCCAACGTGCATGCGGGTAAAACATTCAATCACCGAGCTTCAACGATAGCTGAGGATTATGGATAGTTCGATGTTTTAGCCTATCACAACCTCTGAAAAAAGAAATGTGTCTCTCAGAATCGAAAGGGCAAAACCTATGGGAAAAACACAAAAGCAGTGTACACAATTTAAACCAATTAATGTTGTGTAATTAACAAGGCTAAACTGATGTTTTTTTAGTGGATGAGTACGGCAGATATCACTGTAAAATAATTTGACAGCGAGGGGAATCGGTTTTATTATGAAAACTTCGAGACCGGAAGTCTGTTTTCACCCCGTGAGGGTTGACGCTAACTTTACATGGATGCTGCCCTCAATAGAAATGAATAGGGGGAAAGACGTAGTATATACACGTTCTCCTGGCGAGACCTCAAATCATCTTCGTAATATCTATCAAACTATATATCCTACACATCGACTGGACGTGGATTCTAAAAGTACAATATACACTTCTCGCTAGAAATCTAATCAAAAAGCATTTTAATGGCCAAACTATCCTACAATTTAGGATTTTCCAGAGAGGAATATACAACCCAGTCTCACGGCATTTCATGTTCACCAACACGATTTTTAATCTATTGATTCGTGTTCACCAACACGATTTGCCCCTTTTTTTTCGTGTTGGACAGCACGATTTTAAAAGTAATGTATTTCTACTGCCTGTATCACGTATTCAGACTCACATTTGATAACACCAATGTGTTTTAATACTGGCAACTTCTAATTGTGGGAAAAACGAAAACGTTCAGTAGAGACGTCCCATAGAACATTTTGCGAAACACAATAGCCAGCATGTGTAGTTCTGGGGGGGGCGTTCGATTCCAGTTTTGGATAGTCTGGCGTGGTTTCGTTCCATTTCACACAGCTGTTTGCGCTCT
Organism: Pseudochaenichthys georgianus; assembly: GCF_902827115.2. Lineage (NCBI taxonomy): Eukaryota > Metazoa > Chordata > Actinopteri > Perciformes > Channichthyidae > Pseudochaenichthys > Pseudochaenichthys georgianus. The sequence goes on along the minus strand of NC_047524.1, from coordinate 30,600,999 downwards.
GCGTAACCGGGACTGTAGTCCTAAACGATAGCTGGGGATTATGGGTAGTGTAGTGTCTTCGGCCATCCTAAACTCAGAAATGTTGACAATCGCAATGATGCTCGAATGTCCCTTATAGGCCTACGTCTGTTTCCGGTTATATTTATTTTGAAATTCAGTTCCTGACGGACGCCAAAAAAGCCCGAGATTATGGAATTCAAACCAATAAATAAAGTAAGGATAATTGTGTGTTATTGTGAGTAAATAACAGTGTGTTATTTTGAAAAGAATAACAAATTAGAAGGAAGAAAAGATTTAAAAAATACAGATTTCAGTATCCTGAGGCTCTGAGCCCCATTTATTTTCCTCACAGACGGCAAACAAAAGTCCGAAATTATACGATTTAAAATAAAAGCAATAACTGTGGCTTGATATTGAGTAAGAACATGTTTTATGAACCACACAGCTTCCGGTCTTCCCACGACCCGACCGGAGAAAAAAGACGTGCTGCAGGCACGAAACACATTACCAGTAGAAATACATTGCCTTTTAAAATCGTGCTGTGCAACACGAAAAAAAGGGGCAAATCGTGTTGGTGAACACGAATCAATAGATTAAAAATCGTGTTGGTGAACACGAAATGCCGTGAGACTGGGTTGGAATATACGACCCACCAGAGCGTTTGCAGCCAACGGGAGCACTAGAGGTCGAAAACTTTAAAACCTGATTATAGGTCGTAATAAGCGCTTGAACAATCTAACCTATTTGGTCGTAATAAGCGCTTGAACAATCGACCTATTTGGTCGTATGAGTTGGAGGACTTGTTGGTGTAAAATAATAATACCAATTTAAATTACAAAAGCGACACATTTGGCAATAGCTAACTAGATAGCTAACATTTGCTAGCTCCTTGTTAGATGGGTAGCTAAGGTAAGCTAGCTTGCTAGGGTAGCTGGATAGCGAACGTTAACTAGCTTGATTCACAAATTGATAGATAGATAGATAACGTTCACTAGCTAATAGCACACTGACAAACGGAGTTATTATAAATCGTGGACAATGAGCTTTAGTATGAAGTCCGACTGGCCAATATGTTTTTGGTAAATGTGTTGCTCCTCATAGCAGGGCCCCACTACACCACAAGTTACTACTGAGTCATAAAAAAGAAGGTAAAACTTAATTACTGTCACGCTTCATTTTCTCCTAGCTGTTGTTCTTATAAAACCCAACATGCACAGCTGTCCATTGTAGACACACAGGGCTGTGCAGTCAAGAGAAAAAGAAATCCACAGATTTCAGACCAACTCTCTTGTTTCCTTTCAGATAATGTACTTTGTACTGTGTTGACTGAGATTTTCCTCCCTGTCTCTGCGTGCCTCCTGTCTGTCCTTCTCTCCAACACATACACACTCACAGAGTCAACACCACTTGAGCTCACATTCAAACAGGCATAGTAAGTGGAGTGTGAGTCAGTCTTTGTCTGTCGATCACACAAAACAGAATACCAACAGGGCTGACCCAATTTTAGCAAGACCCAGGTACAGCTTGCAATTGCAACCCTGGAGTTATGTATTGTTGCAATTTTATAACAATGTCATAAAAAAAAAAAATGCAATGTACATGTACAGGTTTTGTGTAGTAAACTGCATGTATGCTCTTTGGTTGTTATAACTATATCCACTGCCTTAGCATTGAGTGAGCTTGAATGTTTGTTAACTACAGGAATACTTGATCAAAGTACATTTATTCTACTGATGAACAATAGCCAAACGTTTTTTTAAAACCGTTAGGCTTTTCTATGGTTTGTGCATTGGATTACATTTCTAGTGGCAGAAAACACGAAATCACACGCACCATCTTCTTATTCTCACCATGTACCGGAGATCACCCTGCAAGGAGAAGAGTTATCAGCACTAGGCAGCTCCGAAGACGGAACTCCAGTCAGCAGCCGCAGCAACTAGAATGTAGCCAGCACAATACGAGCAACGGGAGTCACAGCGGGCTAGTAGAGTGCTGGGTTCTAACCTTTGCTACAGCAGCAACAGACAGTTTGAGGATCCGATTGGGAGTCTGTATCAGATCCCCCGACTTCACAGTAACAGAGCTGCTGCACACTCTACTCCCAGGCAGAGTAGTCTTCTGGCTGCGGGGAGGAAGAGGCAAGGCTGTGAATCATTTTAATGTTTCTTACACGCAGGATTCCATTCAATTAACAAACTATCCAATGCACATGGATCATGGATGTATATTGACGAACACAAAGTGTAGCTGTACTTCTTCGTCCCCTTGTTTAGCAATATATATAACACATGCTTTTAGTCAAATGTACAAGACTAATTGTATATCAGTTTTGAACGCATTAGTGTGTGTGTGTGTGGTGTGTGTGTGTGTGTGTGTGTGTGTGTGTGTGTGTGTGGTTGTGTGTGGTGTGTGTGTGTGTGTGTGTGTATGTGTGTGTGTGTGAGTGTGAGTGAGTGAGTGAGTGAGTGAGTGCGTGAGTGAGTGAGTGAGTGAGCGAGTGACGAGAGAGTTGATGTGCCAGGCAGACAGGCAGGTCTCAGTAGCTTATCTGACATATAATTGGTCAAAATGGTACATTCTCCGTTAGCCTACGAGCTCCCCGTTTGAGCGAAGGACTATTCCTTATCAATGTAGCATGACATTGGATATGTGCTGAAGTTGTCCTGGATTGGAATTTTTCCGATCATTCCCCGATGAGGAGTTTGCAGAAATGTCCTTACAATGCATGAAAAACGCACATTTTTCAAAATGGCCGACTTTGTCGGGGCTAATAAAAGCCAATTTGAAATATGTCCGCAATCATAAAAGCAATGTGTATACAGTGTTTCGTGAATATCGGAATAACTATATCCGAGTAGTTTGGAGTAATTTGCGACATGTAAATCGTCAAAAATTGTGTATTCGCTGTTAGCTTATGACCTCCACGATTGATTTATCAAAAATGTAATCGGCAAATTCTTCATGACATTGAACCAGGGGCTGAACCTGTCCTGCATTGGAATTTTTCCGATGCATTCCCCTATGGAGGAGTTCGCAAGAATTGTGCTGAAAATGCATGGAAAAACGCAACTTTTTTCAAATGGCCCGACTTTCTGGGGGGCGGGGGCTAATGGAAGGCAATTTGAAATATGTGTGCAATCATAATAGCAATATGTATACAGCGTTTCGTGAATATCGGAATAACTATATCCGAGTAGTTTGGAGTAATTTGCGACATGTAAATCGTCAAAAATGGGTGTATTCACTGTTAGCTTACGACCTCACACGATTGAGCTATCAAAAATGTTCTTCTCAATTTAGCATGATATTGGATAGGGGCTGAACGTGTCCTGGATTGGAATTTGTCCAATCATTTCCCCTATGAGGAGTTTGCAAGAATGTGCTTAAAATGCATGAAAAACACACATTTTTCAAAATGGCCGACTTTCTGGGGGGCGGGGCTAATGGAAGGCAATTTGAAATATGTGTGCAATTATAATAGCAATATGTATACAGCGTTTCGTGAATCTCAGAAAAACTATACACGAGTAGTTTGGAGTAGTTTGTAGTAATTTGTGACATGTAAATCGTCAAAAATGGAACATTCTCCGTTCGCTTACGAGCTTATCGTTTGAGCGACCAATTATTCCTTCGCAATTTAGCATCACATTGGAAATGGGCTGAACTTGTACTGGATTGGAATTTTTCCGATCATTCCCCTAGGACAGTGCTTCTCAAAGTGTGGTCCGCATACCACTGGTTGTCCGTGAGCGCCCCCTAGTGGTCCCGTGAGTATATTGGTACAATTTCACATTTGAAATTAATTAATTAATTTAAGTTTTCCGCACTCTACCGGGAATATCTCCGCAATGGAGTGAGCTTAAGTTTCACTTTCGATTGCATGATATAGCCCAGATAAACACCTTCATCACACATGTGGCCACTTGTTTGTACCATTTTCAGGCGATTTGCAAAAACCGATGTGTTTTTGGATATTTGTGGAGTTAGGTGGTCCGCAAGTGTTTTTTTATTGGTTAAGTGGTCCTTGGTATGAAAAAGTTTGAGAAACACTGCCCTAGGAGGAGTCCGCAGAAATGTGCTTAAAATGGCTGAAAAACGCACATTTTTCAAAATGGCCGACTTTCCCGGGGGGGGGCGGGGCAAATGGAAGGCAATGTGAAATATGTGTGCAATCATAATAGCAATATGTGTACAGAGTTTCATGAATATCGGAATAACTATATCCGAGTAGTTTGGAGTAATTTGCGACATGTAAATCGTCAAAAATGGTGTATTCGCTGTTAGCTTACGACGTCCACGATTGAGCTATCAAAAATGTTCTTCTCAATTTAGCATCATATTGGATAGGGGCTGAACGTGTCCTGGATTGGAATTTTTCCAATCATTCCCCTAGGACAGAGGTGCCCCGTACGTCAGTACGGGGCAATGCTGGTAGATCGCGAGTCATTCATAAAAAAAAAATCCGGCTCCGTTACAATAGACAAAACAGGTTTGGATCCCTCCTCCCTTGGCCTCCCTGCCACTTAATTCAGGAGTTTACTTGATTGACAGAAAAAGCGACCTATCGCTTTCCAGTTTGTTAACCCAGAATGCAAAGCGATACAAAATCAGTCAAGTGCCGCCGGGAAAACATTCACATTCAAAGGTTATTTGCCTTATTTGTAAAGCAAGCGTCGCTCTGCCAAAGAAAGGTAACGTGGAGAGGCATTATCGGAGTGTTCAAAAGGCATATGACAGCGACTTCCCTCCGAGTAGCGAGTTGAGAAAGAGAAAGGTCATGTATTATTGCTACAGAAACATTATCTCGCAGTCTTAGTGTCGCCAACTCGTTTCTAACATGCAAAAAGACACACAATATGTCTATGGTCGGTGTATTTTCGACCTGTATCTCTCTCCCCCGTCTGTGTGCGAGGGGGCGGGGCAGTTTACACACAGCAGCTGCTACATGCAGCAACACACGGAGGAGATGGCGGAGAGAAGCGCTCCAAGGTGTGGTTAAATGTTACCCGTCTTGAGGTGGACAATGCTCGTTGCCAAGAGTGTTTAGCATGTAAGGGCGGTAACACGAGCAATTTGTCTAAACATTTAGCAAAGTGCACCACATTCAGACGGAGATATGCACTGGGTTCGACTGTCTTTCTAGCAGCTCTGTAGCCCCATCCACGAGTAACGTTTCCACGTCAGGTATTGTATGCTAGCAGCAACACACGGAGTTAACTACATTATACAAACATGGGTTAATGATCAGCTCACCGAGGTCTACCAACCAAAAATAAAGGAGGTAACAGAGTTACTCTTTATTTTGTTAAAGTTTCAGCTATTCTGTTTACAGTTCTGTCATCAGATTATTTAATACGATTTTAAAACATTGTTGTTTCTTTTGATGTGAAATATTGTTTATTTAATTTAAATAAAAAGCAATGTTAATTTTGTTCACAATTTGTTAAGTTAATTTAATAATATATGAATTTTTGAATCAAGTATTCATCTTTATTGTCTTCATTGTTAGTTTCCACATCCTAAAACAACCTCAAGCTAAATCTAAAATAAATTAGGAGCACTGAATGACGTGAGTGGAGCAGCTGTCTGTTCATGAGTTTTTCCTGACACGACTGATGGAGATAATGAAGCTGAGCCCATGTACTTTACCAATCACATGTAACTGCATACTTTAAAGGTCACCTATTATGCAAATTGCACTTTTTGATGTATTGTATGCATAAATATTTCTCCTCGGTGTGTAAGGAGACTCACGAAGTGTCAGAAAATAAAACCCTCTCTCTTTTCCTCCTACCCACATCTCTGAAAACAGGGGTACAATGGAGCTGATCCAGATTTACTGCGGTCATGACGTCATTACTAAAATGTGAGCTGGCCTTACGTTGAACACCTGGCAACATCCAGCCCACCCAACCTGTGTATCGTCCCCTATCAGAAACGTTTCTGTATCAGAAACAATGCGCGACGTGTTTTGGAAGTAATATGGTCTGTGTTTACATTAGCAAGCATCGCTAACAGTCAGAGCTAATGCTGTGCTGGAGAGAATATGTGTAAAGAAGCCGGATATAAAAAGGTACTCACCTTGTGGTAAACCTGAGAGAGAAAAAGCATTTGAGCTCCATACTGTTTCAGAAATAATGCTTGATTTTGGAACATAATATGGTGTTTAATCACGGCAGCGTTTAGCTGAGTTTCTGCCGGTGTAGGTACCATATCTGCACGGCCTACCAGATCAGCACGGGGTCTGTTACGCTTACTAATGACGTCAGGCATTGGCTGTACGGCAACCCAAGAGGACATTTTACACGGCCAAATTCCGCAAACAATATTAAAAAATAACAATCGACAGTGGATGTATGTTAGTGGAACTGTGTCCGGAAAGTGAAGTGTTAATTAAGTAATGTTATTGAAGAACTGAAAGCATAACATTTGAAGTTAATATGTCATATCTCTCCGAAATGGTATCTGGTGTTTCCTGTCAACAGTGTAAACTCCCACAGACAGTACACACGTTCATCCTCTGAACGTATGTACTGTCTGTTCAAAAAACTGCAGGAACCCAGAACACAGACAAAAAAAACATAACCCCCTTCACATCTCAACTATTGTAAATGTTACGGTATTAAGCAGGTGAAACAGGAGCTGTTGACAGGAAGTTGTTGTTGCTATGGAAACAACATGACGGTATCTGATATCATAAAGACGGAGAAAGTAAAGAATAAAGTTTCGACTCATCTCTTTCGACTCCACTTCGAGCGATAGAACTATTAACAAAGCACTTATATACTAATAAAGGGCTGGCTTATCTAAAGCCAGTTGAGTAGCACTTGAAATGTTTTTGCTCTATGAAGCCTGATGTACTTTATGATTCTGTTTTCTTCAAGTTTGTATTTTGTTGGTCGAACGCACTTATTGTACGTCGCTTTGGATAAAAGCGTCAGCTAAATGCAATGTAATGTAATGTTTAAATGTTAGCACCCCCCAAGCTCTTACGTTGAGTCTGGAGTTTCAATACATTCTAAATCATCAGTTAAGTCTACGACCATATTTCGGAGGGATATGCTACATATTAACTTTCAATTTTATGCATTTCAGTTCTTCAATAACATTACTTAATTATCACTTCACTTTCCTGACACAGTTCCACTAACATACATTCACTGGCGATTGTTATTTTTTAATATTCTTTGCGTAATTTGGCCGTGTAAAATGTCCTCTTGGGTTGCACTTCACCTGAACTTGCTCCTGTGGGTATTGTCCACAGTACATGTATAATACCAATGTGTACTTGTAACAGCGCCTCGATGACCTCGAGGCGTGAAGATGGTGTGGCGCTGTGCAATGATCATCAGATCATCAGTGAAAGCAGCGTCTGTAAAGCCGGTGTGTCCTTGGGCAAGACACTTCACCTGAACTTGCTCCTGTGGGTATTGTCCACAGTATCTGACCATTGCATGTATGATATATGTGTAATGTGTGTATATGTAAAAGCGCTTTGAGTCATTGAAAAAGCGCTATAATAAATGTAAGGAATTATTATTATGGTTTGGATAAACGAGGTGAAAAGAGGGATTTATGCGGTGGAGGATGAAGGACAAGCCAGTAAGACTAAAACTGACAACGTTCAGCCAGCGGCAGAGGGGCAAGCAAGTGGCAAGGAGTTCAAGCGGGAGTACCGGGTTCAGTGGGAGCAAGAGTTTAAGTGGCTGAGGAGGGAAGATGGCAAAATGTTCTGCGACATCTGTGGAGAAGCTAAGATGAGTAACGGATTTGTCCGAGGGTGCACGACGATGCAGAAATCAGCATTCAGGCTAGGCTACAGCAGATCAATTGAGTTGTTCTTGTAAATGTTTTGTTCATATTTTGATTGTAATTGTCTCATTTAAAACGATGGCGTTGTTCATATTTGCCTGTTGAGGCTCAATGGTGGCGTGTTTTTAGCGGCCTCTGCCCCCCTCTGCTGTGCCGTCAGTGCAGGAACAAATAAATCATTCATGTTCGTGTTGACATGAAAAGTGACCACACGGTCGGTGTTTCTGTTCATCTTTTTTTTTCTCCATGCCCTTAAAAGTTCTGTATGAATCATTAAAACATGAATGAATGAACATTTGCTGCTCAGTACCCAAACATAAATATTAAATAGGTCTCATCTCATCATTAAAACATGAAAAATAAAATGACGGATAATAATGGATTATGACGGAAATGTTACGATCCCGTCCGTCAAAATGACGGACAACGAAAAAGTCTAACGCAACCACTGACCGGTACACTCTTCTCTTCCCAGAGCTCACTGCTTGCATGTGGAAAGGGGCGTGGCTACAGCAGCTCAGGTTGCATTTGAAGCTGTGGATCCAAAATCAGCACTTTTGTAACAGGGCTGAAATAGAGGGGTATGAGGCATGCTACAATGGGTGATCTGTTTGGTATTTTGAGCAAAACACTTCAGAGACATGTTTTGTATAGATATGGCCCTATAATATATATATATATATATAGCATAATCGGTGAGCTTTAACTTTACTTTCTTTACCGACACTGCCACTCTCATTTGCCTGCCTTCCCTTCAGTATTCACTCATCATTCCCTCTCACCTGTTCCCTATTAACTAATCAGCTCCTTAGGCCCCGGCACACAAGGACGAAAACGGCTAAACGCATAGGATTAACGCAAACGCAATCGCAAAAAAAGTTTACGTCCACACTATATTCACCGGATAGTGTCTGTCCACACGAGAGCCCGCTCCGTTTAGCTCCAACCGCTGGAGAAGCTGCAGTACATATGCCGAGCCTGTACGTGGCGCTGTGAACTTCCTCCCACAAAAGCAGCGAGAAGCATGGTTGTCATGGTTGCCCTTCTGTTTATTCTCCGCGGTGGGGGGCCCGAGGGAACCGGGCAAGTTTTCGTTCGCCAGTCAACGTGTATTAAAGTTTAAATCTTCCTTACAAAATGATAAAAGTGCCGGTCAAAGGTCTTCTTTGTTATTTATTGAGCTTTTAAAACAAATGAATACGACTCTATATATTATAATAATAAAATACAACGGTGCCTCTCTTTTTCCTCCCTCTCTTCGGACAGCGTCAGTGTTATAAAAAGGTTCGATGAAAAAACTAGGAATTAAATAAGATGGCTAGAGTCACCAAAAATGTATCCTTAGGTGCTTTTATTAACACCCACGTGCTGAAAACCACAAAGTAACAAGGATCAAAACCCTGCTATATACATACAGGTCGAGGACACACACTGGTACCTCTCTGCTCTACCGCCACAACATCCCCTCAAAACACTTGTGGCCAGGTTTTATACATGTTAAGCCCTCCCCCATAGGATAATCCACTATTTATACCCCTAACCAATGTCATTCTAATCTACAACACATTCACAATGCAGACAAATTACCCCCAAACACACCATCCACAGTCAAAATAGGGTCACAAGAGTATCTCTTTGACCACAGAAGCCCCAAACAATAACATTTTTATACTTGCAAGAAAAGTGCCACCCGCGCCCATGCACTACATGGTATGCTCCAATTGCGCACAGGTGTTCCCACTGATTGAGCCTCTACTTAAGGCTGCTTCTTTCTGTGGCTCTGTTTGGCCTTCACAAACCTTGAGGAGAGGGTAAGCAGGTTACTTGCAAAAAGACTTCCAATAAATTAGGTTTGAACAAACATGACTTGGGTTTTAATTTGATCAAATGTGTGTTAGCCTCAGTGTGCCTTTTACCATGCCCCTATTCAACTGTGATGAAGGCTTCTTCTTCACAGTCAGTGTCTGTCTCATGCAGCAGCTGATCCAGTAATGAGTGACCCGGCCGACAGTAAAAATAAACATATTTATAACTAGTTTAGTTTGAGAGGTAATTAAAATAGCTAAGGGTGATGATCTGACTTGAAGTGTGTGTTTTGCTGCAGCGGGAGGAGCTGCAGGTGAGCAGAGCTGCGTGTCTCCGTCCTGTCAGATTAGACTTCACTCGCGTTTATGTCCATATCCAGAGAAAGATAAATAATCTGAATTCAGGGTGCAGTTTACTTTGACGCGGGGGTGAGCAGCAGAGGTGGGGAGAGGCGGGGCTATTGCCTCATAATTATCAGAAAATGATCGTATAGGGCATACGCACGGAGCCGTTTGACCATTACCGTAGTCGTTTAGTGCCGTATTTTGTCATCCTAGTGTGGCCGAATGGTCTATATGACACAAACGGTACGGAAACGACCGTTATCGTCCTCGTGTGGCCGGGGGCCTTAGAATGCCCGCTTCCACCTGCTTGATTGTCTTTGTGCCGGTCCCTTTAGCATTTATATCTCAGGTTGGCTGTTCCTTCAAACTTCGTTTTTTGACCTTAGCCTGTTTTTCGTGTATTCTGATTACACTCATCCCTCTTCTTCCTTGGTTGCCTGCAAGGATATTTGTATCCCTGTGCTTTACATTTTTTTGCACCTGCCTTTTGGATTTTCTTTTTGTGAGTCTGTGACAGGATGCACCAAACTTTGTTACTAAAGATTATCAGTGACAGCTAACTGGAAGTCCTCTAGGCAAGTGCCAAAGTGCAAGACCGTTAAAAGTCCAGTGATCAGAGAGCCATGCTATGTGGGAAACTGCGTTGGCGTTGCAGTTAGTTCCCATCACATGCTCACAATGACAATGCTATCATGCTGATGATTTTTGCAGGAATTAAGTTTACCATGTTCTTCAGCATGTCAGCATGCACATATCTCCAAATTAGCACAATATATAGGTGAGGATAAGTTATGTTTGTATTTGATCATATACCAAATGAAATTCCAACCAGCTGCTGTTGCTAGGTGACATCAAGTCGGTCTGTGCAAGATCTAAAGGCAATCCGTCTAAAATGTTCCACTTATTTTAGTGGTGGACTGACTAACCAACCGACATTGCTATCACTACAACTGTGTAGTTAACATACAAAATGTAATGTAAAATGGGTTACTCTATTTTGGTTGGTTTAATGCTTCAACCTTTCTTCTATCCATGAGAATCAGGAAAATGAATCAATTGTGGCAGTCAGATAATTCATGTATTGAGCTACATATTATTAAAGACTAGCCCAATCATTACAGGTTGTTTCATATTTATTAGTTTTGGTGTCTCAACTGCTGACACTGCTGTCTGCTGGTCCCAGAACTTACCTAATAGAGATTATCTATCTAGCTACCTATCTACCTATCTACCTATCTACCTATCTATCTACCTACCTATCTATCTACCTATCTACCTATCTACCTATCTATCTATCTATCTATCTATCTATCTACCTGTCTATCTGTCTATCTACCTGTCTACCTACCTGTCTACCTGTCTGCCTGCCTGTCTGTCTGTCTATACATATGTATATGATTAACCAGGACTATTTGAAAGTTTAGCTTTATTTGAGTTTACATTTCCAAGTTGTTGCATTTGACAGACCATAACAGGAGAGTAACAACTCATCAGAAACATCTGCAAAGTTGTGGCGAAACTGTCAGCGACTATGAGCTCACCACAGCCAAATTAAATTCATAACACATGCAACAATTCATAATTACAACTAAGATTTACTTGAAGTAACTTGTGGTCAGTGTCTACTCAAATTAAACCATGTCATTTTTTACAACTTCATTTTAGGCGCAACACGTGAAATGTGTCCTTGTGTTACTAAATAACACAAATAACTATTTAGAGAACTCTGTGCAGCTTCAGTTCTCATTAGTGATGCTCAAATATCTATTTTATGGCTGTAACAACTTGCAAAGAGGGCTGAAACCTTATTTTGTGACAACGAAAGCCAGGACCCGCCCTGACCAATTTGCTGCCCTTGGCAAGATTTTAGCTGCCTAGTTTGTATTATTTTAAATAAACAAAAATCCAAAATGAAAGCCTGAATACAGAACAAGTAACATAAAATTAATTATATACAATACAAATAAGGTGATAAATTAGAGCAGACACAACTAATTATAATATATTCTAAATACAGTATAATTGATGCTGCTGGGCTGAGAAGGTGTCTGTAGGTGGCCCAAAACTATTTCAAAAATGCATCTGAAGAGAGAAGAGAAGTATATGTGACCATCAAGAGATGCATTACATTTGCTAGACCTAAATCATATTATAGAAATTAGATTACAGGTGCAGCTCACAATATCATATATTGCCTCCATACCATGTAAAATGTGTGCATTTATCTGTGCAAAAGGAGCCCCGACCAAGTATTGAGTACATAAATGAACAAACTCTTCAGAAGGTCGAAATATCTGTATTATAAATCCTGTTTTGATTGGTCTTATCTAATATTATACTATTTTGAGTTACAGGATTAGTGATTTTCATGATATGTAAGCTGTAATCATCACAATTAAAACAAAAAAGGTTTGAAATATTTCACTTTATGCATAATGAATCTAGAATATATGAATATTTCATTTTTTAACATAAATTACAGAAGACAAGTTCTATGATATAGTAATGTTTTTAGATGCACCTGTACATTCAGCTTTAGCATCTAACCAGATGGCAAAGAAGCACTTAAGTGCAGTGTAATATAGCATAGATAAAGGCTGAGGTATGGAATTTAAGGTGGGAGTAATTGACGTTAACTCTTAATAGAACTATTGATTAGCAAACACACCTTGCTATTGACTTTTTATTAATCATCACATTAACGGTACCTTTGTCTTTCTCCCGTTATTCCTCCTCCTCTTTTATGTTCTTTCTTCCCTGGTTACCAGATATCTTTGTTAGGTTCGACATGGTGATGGCTTATTATCGTCAGGTAGTTTTTTGTCACGGCAGGTCAAGTGTCAGTTCAGAAAATACCCCCCACCCGGGGCACTTCAACTTACCTGACTACGGGTCCAGTGGATGTGTAGGATCTATAGTTTGATAGATATTACGAAGATGATTTGATGTCTCGCCAGGAGAACGTGTATATACTACGTCTTTCCCCTCTTCATTTCTATTGAGGGCAGCCTCCATGTAAAGTTGGCATCAACCCTCCCGGGGTGAAAACAGTATTTCCGGTCTCGAAGTTTTCATAATAAAACCGGAAGCATTCCCCTCACTGTCAAATTACACTATGTAAAAATCGGAGAGCAAATGCTAGCTGCTAATGGTAGCCACCACAGCTAGCTGCCGCTTTAAATGTTCCAACATAGCCGTTGTGCTTGTGTGATATGCCAACTCCATTTGGCAAAGACTGCAAATGACAATATCTTTGCGTTTTGGACTAACTTTAAAATATTCCCATGCTTTTGAAGACCTAGGGCGAGATGTTTTCGTTTGAGGGCTTCGTGCGCAATCCTGTGAGGAGGTGGTAGCCGTTTCAGTCTCCATTGTGTTTGAAGTGCGATTGCGAACGGCTTGTTGCTTTTTTTACACACCCACGTGTGTGTAGCGACGCGTCGACGCGGAAATATGTCGTCGACGATATTTTGAAGTCGACGCGTCGACGTCGTCGACGCGTCGCTCCAGCACTGACGTCAAGTATTCAGTTTTGGCGGCATTTCTTCCAGTTTTTCCAAAGGTCTTCTAATCAGGGCTCTATAAATAAAGAACTACGGCAGATATGTAATATTTAATGCAGCCAAACCGTGTATTACAATGCCGTTATATCGATGACTTTCAAAGAGAAAAGCAAGCACACTCGGAATAAAGTATTATTTTTATTTTAAATATTTTCGGATTTCACATCGCATAAACACCATATCCCAACGTGCATTGCGGGTAAAACATTCAATCACCGAGCTTCAACGATAGCTGAGGATTATGGATAGTTCGATGTTTTAGCCTATCACAACCTCTGAAAAAAGAAATGTGTCTCTCAGAATCGAAAGGGCAAAACCTATGGGAAAAACACAAAAGCAGTGTACACAATTTAAACCAATTAATGTTGTGTAATTAACAAGGCTAAACTGATGTTTTTTAGTGGATGAGTACGGCAGATATCACTGTAAAATAATTTGACAGCGAGGGGAATACGGTTTTATTATGAAAACTTCGAGACCGGAAAGTCTGTTTTCACCCCGTGAGGGTTGACGCTAACTTTACATGGATGCTGCCCTCAATAGAAATGAATAGGGGGAAAGACGTAGTATATACACGTTCTCCTGGCGAGACCTCAAATCATCTTCGTAATATCTATCAAACTATATATCCTACATATCGACTGGACGTGGATTCTAAAAGTACAATATACACTTCTCGCTAGAAATCTAATCAAAAAGCATTTTAATGGCCAAACTATCCTACAATTTAGGATTTTCCAGAGAGGAATATACAACCCAGTCTCACGGCATTTCATGTTCACCAACACGATTTTTAATCTATTGATTCGTGTTCACCAACACGATTTGCCCCTTTTTTTCGTGTTGGACAGCACGATTTTAAAAGTAATGTATTTCTACTGCCTGTATCACGTATTCAGACTCACATTTGATAACACCAATGTGTTTAATACTGGCAACTTCTAATTGTGGGAAAAACGAAAACGTTCAGTAGAGACGTCCCATAGAACATTTTGCGAAACACAATAGCCAGCATGTGTAGTTCTGGGGGGGCGTTCGATTCCAGTTTTGGATAGTCTGGCGTGGTTTCGTTCCATTTCACACAGCTGTTTGACGCTCTGCGTAACCGGGACTGTAGTCCTAAACGATAGCTGGGGATTATGGGTAGTGTAGTGTCTTCGGCCATCCTAAACTCAGAAATGTTGACAATCGCAATGATGCTCGAAATGTCCCTTATAGGCCTACGTCTGTTTCCGGTTATATTTATTTTGAAATTCAGTTCCTGACGGACGCCAAAAAAGCCCGAGATTATGGAATTAAACCAATAAATAAAAGTAAGGATAATTGTGTGTTATTGGTGAGTAAATAACAGTGTGTTATTTTGAAAAGAATAACAAATTAGAAGGAAGAAAAGATTTAAAAAATACAGATTTCAGTATCCTGAGGCTCTGAGCCCCATTTATTTTCCTCACAGACGGCAACAAAAGTCCGAAATTATACGATTTAAAATAAAAGCAATAACTGTGGCTTGATATTGAGTAAGAACATGTTTTTATGAACCACACAGCTTCCGGTCTTCCACGACCCGACCGGAGAAAAAGACGTGCTGCAGGCACGAAACACATTACCAGTAGAAATACATTGCTTTTAAAATCGTGCTGTGCAACACGAAAAAAAGGGGCAAATCGTGTTGGTGAACACGAATCAATAGATTAAAAATCGTGTTGGTGAACACGAAATGCCGTGAGACTGGGTTGGAATATACGACCCACCAGAGCGTTTGCAGCCAACGGGAGCACTAGAGGTCGAAAACTTTAAAACCTGATTATAGGTCGTAATAAGCGCTTGAACAATCTACCTATTTGGTCGTAATAAGCGCTTGAACAATCGACCTATTTGGTCGTATGAGTTGGAGGACTTGTTGGTGTAAAATAATAATACCAATTTAAATTACAAAAGCGACACATTTGGCAATAGCTAACTAGATAGCTAACATTTGCTAGCTTCCTTGTTAGATGGGTAGCTAAGGTAAGCTAGCTTGCTAGGTAGCTGGATAGCGAACGTTAACTAGCTTGATTCACAAATTGATAGATAGATAGATAACGTTCACTAGCTAAATAGCACACTGACAAACGGAGTTATTATAAATCGTGGACATGAGCTTTAGTATGAAGTCCGACTGGCCAATATGTTTTTGGTAAATGTGTTGCTCCTCATAGCAGGGCCCCACTACACCACAAGTTACTACTGAGTCATAAAAAAGAAGGTAAAACTTAATTACTGTCACGCTTCATTTTCTCCTAGCTGTTGTTCTTATAAAACCCAACATGCACAGCTGTCCATTGTAGACACACAGGGCTGTGCAGTCAAGAGAAAAAGAAATCCACAGATTTTCAGACCAACTCTCTTGTTTTCCTTTCAGATAATGTACTTTGTACTGTGTTGACTGAGATTTTCCTCCCTGTCTCTGCGTGCCTCCTGTCTGTCCTTCTCTCCAACACATACACACTCACAGAGTCAACACCACTTGAGCTCACATTCAAACAGGCATAGTAAGTGGAGTGTGAGTCAGTCTTTGTCTGTCGATCACACAAAACAGAATACCAACAGGGCTGACCCAATTTTAGCAAGACCCAGGTACAGCTTGCAATTGCAACCCTGGAGTTATGTATTGTTGCAATTTTATAACAATGTCATAAAAAAAAAAATGCAATGTACATGTACAGGTTTTGTGTAGTAAACTGCATGTATGCTCTTTGGTTGTTATAACTATATCCACTGCCTTAGCATTGAGTGAGCTTGATGTTTGTTAACTTACAGGAATACTTGATCAAAGTACATTTTATTCTACTGATGAACAATAGCCAAACGTTTTTTTAACCGTTAGGCTTTTCTATGGTTTGTGCATTGGATTACATTTCTAGTGGCAGAAAACACGAAATCACACGCACCATCTTCTTATTCTCACCATGTACCGGAGATCACCCTGCAAGGAGAAGAGTTATCAGCACTAGGCAGCTCCGAAGACGGAACTCCAGTCAGCAGCCGCAGCAACTAGAATGTAGCCAGCACAATACGAGCAACGGGAGTCACAGCGGGCTAGTAGAGTGCTGGGTCTAACCTTTGCTACAGCAGCAACAGACAGTTTGAGGATCCGATTGGGAGTCTGTATCAGATCCCCCGACTTCACAGTAACAGAGCTGCTGCACACTCTACTCCCAGGCAGAGTAGTCTTCTGGCTGCGGGGAGGAAGAGGCAAGGCTGTGAATCATTTTAATGTTTCTTACACGCAGGATTCCATTCAATTAACAAACTATCCAATGCACATGGATCATGGATGTATTATTGACGAACACAAAGTGTAGCTGTACTTCTTCGTCCCCTTGTTTAGCAATATATATAACACATGCTTTTAGTCAAATGTACAAGACTAATTGTATATCAGTTTGAACGCATTAGTGTGTGTGTGTGTGTGTGTGTGTGTGTGTGTGTGTGTGTGTGTGTGTGTGTGTGTGTGTGTGTATGTGTGTGTGTGAGTGTGAGTGAGTGAGTGAGTGAGTGAGTGAGTGAGTGAGTGAGTGAGAGAGTGAGAGAGAGTTGATGTGCCAGGCAGACAGGCAGGTCTCAGTAGCTTATCTGACATATAATTGGTCAAAAATGGTACATTCTCCGTTAGCCTACGAGCTCCCCGTTTGAGCGAAGGACTATTCCTTATCAATGTAGCATGACATTGGATATGTGCTGAAGTTGTCCTGGATTGGAATTTTTCCGATCATTCCCCGATGAGGAGTTTGCAGAAATGTCCTTACAATGCATGAAAAACGCACATTTTTCAAAATGGCCGACTTTGTCGGGGCTAATAAAAGCCAATTTGAAATATGTCCGCAATCATAAGAGCAATGTGTATACAGTGTTTCGTGAATATCGGAATAACTATATCCGAGTAGTTTGGAGTAATTTGCGACATGTAAATCGTCAAAAATTGTGTATTCGCTGTTAGCTTACGACCTCCACGATTGATTTATCAAAAATGTAATCGGCAATTCTTCATGACATTGACCAGGGGCTGAACCTGTCCTGCATTGGAATTTTTCCGATCATTCCCCTAGGAGGAGTTCGCAAGAATGTGCTGAAAATGCATGGAAAACGCACTTTTTTCAAAATGGCCGACTTTCTGGGGGGCGGGGCTAATGGAAGGCAATTTGAAATATGTGTGCAATCATAATAGCAATATGTATACAGCGTTTCGTGAATATCGGAATAACTATATCCGAGTAGTTTGGAGTAATTTGCGACATGTAAATCGTCAAAAATGGGTGTATTCACTGTTAGCTTACGACCTCCACGATTGAGCTATCAAAAATGTTCTTCTCAATTTAGCATGATATTGGATAGGGGCTGAACGTGTCCTGGATTGGAATTTGTCCAATCATTCCCCTAGGAGGAGTTTGCAAGAATGTGCTTAAAATGCATGAAAAACGCACATTTTTCAAAATGGCCAACTTTCTGGGGGGCGGGGCTAATGGAAGGCAATTTGAAATATGTGTGCAATTATAATAGCAATATGTATACAGCGTTTCGTGAATCTCAGAAAAACTATACACGAGTAGTTTGGAGTAGTTTGTAGTAATTTGTGACATGTAAATCGTCAAAAATGGAACATTCTCCGTTCGCTTACGAGCTTATCGTTTGAGCGACCAATTATTCCTTCGCAATTTAGCATCACATTGGAAATGGGCTGAACTTGTACTGGATTGGAATTTTTCCGATCATTCCCCTAGGACAGTGCTTCTCAAAGTGTGGTCCGCATACCACTGGTTGTCCGTGAGCGCCCCCTAGTGGTCCGTGAGTATATTGGTACAATTTCACATTTGAAATTAATTAATTAATTTAAGTTTTCCGCACTCTACCGGGAATATCTCCGCAATGGAGTGAGCTTAAGTTTCACTTTCGATTGCATGATATAGCCCAGATAAACACCTTCATCACACATGTGGCCACTTGTTTGTACCATTTTCAGGCGATTTGCAAAAACCGATGTGTTTTTGGATATTTGTGGAGTTAGGTGGTCCGCAAGTGTTTTTTTATTGGTTAAGTGGTCCTTGGTATGAAAAAGTTTGAGAAACACTGCCCTAGGAGGAGTCCGCAGAAATGTGCTTAAAATGGCTGAAAAACGCACATTTTTCAAAATGGCCGACTTTCCGGGGGGCGGGGCAAATGGAAGGCAATGTGAAATATGTGTGCAATCATAATAGCAATATGTGTACAGAGTTTCATGAATATCGGAATAACTATATCCGAGTAGTTTGGAGTAATTTGCGACATGTAAATCGTCAAAAATGGTGTATTCGCTGTTAGCTTACGACGTCCACGATTGAGCTATCAAAAATGTTCTTCTCAATTTAGCATCATATTGGATAGGGGCTGAACGTGTCCTGGATTGGAATTTTTCCAATCATTCCCCTAGGACAGAGGTGCCCCGTACGTCAGTACGGGGCAATGCTGGTAGATCGCGAGTCATTCATAAAAAAAAAAATCCGGCTCCGTTACAATAGACAAAACAGGTTTGGATCCCTCCTCCCTTGGCCTCCCTGCCACTTAATTCAGGAGTTTACTTGATTGACAGAAAAAGCGACCTATCGCTTTCCAGTTTGTTAACCCAGAATGCAAAGCGATACAAAATCAGTCAAGTGCCGCCGGGAAAACATTCACATTCAAAGGTTATTTGCCTTATTTGTAAAGCAAGCGTCGCTCTGCCAAAGAAAGGTAACGTGGAGAGGCATTATCGGAGTGTTCAAAAGGCATATGACAGCGACTTCCCTCCGAGTAGCGAGTTGAGAAAGAGAAAGGTCATGTATTATTGCTACAGAAACATTATCTCGCAGTCTTAGTGTCGCCAACTCGTTTCTAACATGCAAAAAGACACACAAATATGTCTATGGTCGGTGTATTTTCGACCTGTATCTCTCTCCCCCGTCTGTGTGCGAGGGGGCGGGGCAGTTTACACACACGCAGCTGCTACATGCAGCAACACACGGAGGAGATGGCGGAGAGAAGCGCTCCAAGGTGTGGTTAAATGTTACCCGTCTTGAGGTGGACAATGCTCGTTGCCAAGAGTGTTTAGCATGTAAGGGCGGTAACACGAGCAATTTGTCTAAACATTTAGCAAAAGTGCACCACATTCAGACGGAGATATGCACTGGGTTCGACTGTCTTTCTAGCAGCTCTGTAGCCCCATCCACGAGTAACGTTTCCACGTCAGGTATTGTATGCTAGCAGCAACACACGGAGTTAACTACATTATACAAACATGGGTTAATGATCAGCTCACCGAGGTCTACCAACCAAAAATAAAGGAGGTAACAGAGTTACTCTTTATTTTGTTAAAGTTTCAGCTATTCTGTTTACAGTTCTGTCATCAGATTATTTAATACGATTTGTTAAAACATTGTTGTTTCTTTTGATGTGAAATATTGTTTATTTAATTTAAATAAAAAGCAATGTTAATTTTGTTCACAATTTGTTAAGTTAATTTAATAATATATGAATTTTTGAATCAAGTATTCATCTTTATTGTCTTCATTGTTAGTTTCCACATGCCTAAAACAACCTCAAGCTAAATCTAAAAGTTGATGGCTAAATAAGAGCGTTTGAGAAATTGTGCAAGGCGTACAGTCATAGTCCGAATAGTCGATTAATCATTTCATTAATCGATAGATTAATCGATTATAAAATGAGTCGTTTGTTGCAGCCCTATTGTATAAATGTATCCCATGTATAAATAAAACGTGTTATTCAGCAACCCTTGCAATTTGGGATTTTATTTTTGGTTGGTAGAACTCGGTGAGCTGGTCATTTCAAAAGTAGCTCACCAGCCAAAAAAGTGTGGGCACCCCTGCCCTAGGAGGAGTTTGCAAGAATGTGCTTAAAATGCATGAAAAACGCACATTTTTCAAAATGGCCGACTTCTTGGGGGGCGGGGCTAATGGAATGTATGTACAAATATGTCCGCAATTCCATGAGGAATGTCTGTGCCAAAATTCGTGAAGTTCTGAGAAACTATATGTGACTACCACACAATAGGCGGCGCTAGTGAGCAGCTTTTTTGAAAAATTACGTTTTTTTTTACATTCTCGAAAAGGTCGTGAGCTCAGACGTGTGTCCCAAGTTTTGCGTCCGAAGCTCATTTTATGCTATCGCAATTTAAAAAAAATGTATAGGCCACGCCCACATTCTGCATTTGTATCAACACTTTAAATCTGAGTTCGTAGTCGCCCCGAGAGTATGTGTAAAAACAAAAAAAAGAAAGATTAGTCCATCCGCTCTTGAGTGTTTTTGGCGCCCCCTATAGTCCAAAATTAAAATGCTTTGGTGTGCCTATTCCCCAAGACAGACTGAACCTATTTACCAAAATCTGTGATGTTTGGATACATTGTTGATGAGTTATGAGCATTTCTTTCTAAGCCCCGCCTTTTTGCGAGTACGTTTTAATTCATGGCGGAAATATTTATGGTTTAAACATGCTCATCTCCTAGGGTAATGTGTCTGACCCTCCACCGATGCTGTATAGGAAGTTTGGTGTTGAAAAACTGAAAATTGAAATTTAAGTGAATATTTAACTGTTTTGAACATTATGCTAATTTAAATTTCTAAGAGGATTATTTGTAGTGTAGAAAATAAATATATTGCAATTCTCAACACAGCAGTATCCAACAGTCTAATCCTTAGATATTACATGTCACTGCATGCATGCACGGAGCACCCGTAGCACGGAGATCATCATATCATTCTGTCTTGTATTACTCAACATCAACAAAACGGCTCGTTCGCGGGCGCGAGCCGGCTCCCGTCGTTCACTTAAAAGAGCTTGCTCTTTGAGCTGACTCGTTCGCGACCGACACATCATTAGTTTTCTGTTCATTTTCTTTATCTTTGCACCAATGAATTTCGTTCTAGGAGTGTTTGGTACTGCAAATGTAGAAGCTATCTGCTGTATCATTCAGCAGGTGCACAAAAAGTAGGCTACATGATGGAATCATTCAATTAAAGGTGGGGTAGGTAATTTTGGAGAAACCAGCTCGAGTGCGCTAGAATTTGAAAATACACAGCCGGGAAAAATCTGCCACTTCCTTACAGAGCCCCTCCTCCAACACACACGAACGCGCACATGACCAATGAGGGCACGAGATAAGGCCATCCAGTTATTTTAGCCGGCCGGCTAAAATGATTGGTCGTATTTTTACAGTACTACGGCTTCCACAGATGACATTTATTTATGGATTTATTGTCAAAGCACTTCAGATATTCATTGCTATCGGGATGTTAAGAGCATTCCATGGAATATAACAACAAGTGTATCTCGAGCCGGTTTCTCAAACTTACCTACCCCACCTTTAACATCCCTTAATGAGTCTGTTTTCAAACAGCTGTACATGGGCAAATTATATTGCTGATGAAGACGTTGAAAACTGCACAGTACAGTACGCGAGCGCCCATTGTTGCTCTTACTTTTTTTCCCGTCTCTCTCTTTCACTCTCCATTCCGCCTCCACAGTGATGTGTGTTGCATTAACGCTGAGGTGAGGAGTGGGAGGTAGAGGGCAAACTGAGAGGGCTACAAGAGGGATGGAGAGAGCCAGAGAAGAAACGAGTGTGTGGGAGAGTGAAATATGGATATGTGGGATAGATACAGTTGATAGATTGATAGATAGATGGATATATAGATGTCGTTCTTTTTCTCCATCGTTACCTCATTTAGAAAATGTCTGAAGGCGATGATTTCCCAAGTGAAACCCCTCAGGTCAAACTCATTCTAGAAGGGAATGAGAGAATGGGAAGAGGGAAAGATAGCAATACAGAGAGAAGATGAGTGAGAGATGGGAAAGAGAGAAAGCAGCTGGAGAGAAGAAGTTGGTCTCTTTGCAGCTCCAAAGCTCTTAATGCCCGAAGCTGTGTGGAGTGTACATGGGAGGAGAGAGAGATAGATAGATAGAGGAAGAGAAGGAAAGATTGAGAGGCTGAATTGACAAGAAGAAAAGCTAGAAAGGGGAGAGAGAATGAAAAGGAGAGGAGGAGGAGGAGGAGGAGGAGGAAGAAGGTTTGCGTTGGTGTGTTGGTTGGCAGAGCGAGCGCTTGTCAGAAAAACCTTCCTCTGACAGAAGGCATGATTCACAGCGGAGAGAGAGGGAGAGGGGAGAGAAAGAGGGGGAGAGAGAGGGAGACGAGCGTCAGAAAAGACGAAAAACAGCAGAGATAAAGAGAGGGAGAGAGAGAAACAACAGAGGAAGAGATGCCGGTAAGAAACGGGGGACTGCTGATTTGAGGCAGAATGACAAGACCTTAACAGGATGGGACTGAGATCGACGCGCTGGATTGACTGATGCCTTTTAATGACTGTGACCATGTTGATAAGGTTCTGGCTTTTCTATCGATCGCGGGGAAAATAGAGCAGGTGGCAGCAGCAGTGATGAAAGAGAGAAAGAGGGAGGGAGGGAGGGAGGGAGAGAGGATGCTGAAGAATGAAGGGACACTGAAAAGATAGGCAAAGAGATAGAGAGACTAGGAATGATTCCCAACTATCAATAGACTCCTTTGACAGAGCTTCACTAATTTGCAAGGAAGGCATGACTAGTAGAGTCTGAATAGATACTTTGGATTCTCTAACATTACATTTAAAAGGATCAGTACCAATACTTTTGAGAGACTGCTGTGGAAACCTTTTCTAAGGTGTTTTTCGATATCTGAATATTTTCTTCAGATGAGAAATATCATTTGATTTTGAATGAGTGTATGACTTTTCACTTGGATTTAGCATTTAATTTACATCTAAACGGGTTCAAGTGTGATGAAATGATTCAGTGTTGTCCTGAGC
The DNA here is from genome assembly GCF_902827115.2 of Pseudochaenichthys georgianus. Lineage (NCBI taxonomy): Eukaryota > Metazoa > Chordata > Actinopteri > Perciformes > Channichthyidae > Pseudochaenichthys > Pseudochaenichthys georgianus. Next base: position 30,577,625 of record NC_047524.1, on the reverse strand, counting down.
TCCCTAAGTATGAGGTGGATGCCAAGCTTCAGTGGGTCACATTTTTTTTTCTCTGTAATTTTGGTAACTTCCTGCAAGCTAACATTTAGCAATTTATTATGCTATCGCAGACAATGCTGGAGTTATCCGGCTAGCTGCTGTAGATAATCCAGTTTCCTGTCAAGCCACATTTTTATATTTTCATATTATGGCATATTGGAAAATTCATCTTCAGATTTGTCATATTGAAGAATGGAACAGCTTTGAAGGAAATTATTGACGTCATCTTGACTTTATTTTTGGCTCCAAATGCTTGGTACAGGCTGTCGCTATTACATCTGACCAACTCCTTTTTGCTTGCGCTTTTTAACTATGGACAGTTCCCACCCCCTTTTAGATAGTCAGATCTGTTGGTGTGTTATATTATTTTAGATATACTACTTACAACATGGATCAAAGGGTTCACCAACAAGGGCAGCATTAAGCTTGATGTCGAGCTCATCCTGAGAAGAAAACATACATTTGAAGTTTTTTTTTTTGTATCATTTGTAGTCTAAAGAGTTTTTCACCATTTTGGTTTTGAAAACTGTATGTTTTTTTAATTATATATTATTAATTGACTAAAGTGTTTGGTCTTTCCTTGGGAGACAATGAGAAAGTAATGTTATTGAAGGCTTTTAGCTTTTGTAGTCTTGCTGTAAGGAGCTATTCCAGAAAATCGAAGATTAGATTACATTTTGCGTTTAGCCTGTACTTTGGAGAAAAAACATATAGTTCTAAGTAAGAAATATTGGAGGATTGTACCCCTTGTTTTCTTAGCTATCAACTTATTCTTACTTACTTTTTGTCCTCCTTTATAACTTCCAAATGGACCAAGGTACCAAGGATTTCAAAATATATATATATTGACTGTTTTTCAGAGCTATGGTTTAGCTCCAAGACACAACGACTAAATGCCTTTTGAGAAAAACAAAAGTGTTCAACTGGCTAACTCCCTTCCTGAGCAAAGGGCTTCTCTTCTCAGCATTATTGGTAACTCAATGGTGGACCTCCGTGGTCCTTGGGTTGGTGCTGTTTGACATTAGCGCATCATTTAACAGTAGGGGTACTAATGTTCTATATGGAACGACCATTCTTAATTAACCGATGCTGTTATTATTGAAGTAATAACTCTAATTTGAGAAAGCTCAATTCAAGGACATTACAGAACTGTTTCAACAGGTAGAGTAGTACTTATTTGTATAAGTAAACTGTGATAGGCGATTACAATTGTTGGAGTTCTTCTTTAATTGGGCATGCAAGAATATCAGTGATTGATACTAATGTCTTAATACTGAATATGTTAATATCCACTCACTTGATGTTTGTGGAGAGACTTTTCCAAGCTGTCTTTTGATCACATTTCTTTTTTGTTTTCTTTGTTTTTTACAGACAGCCAATGGTAATCAACACATACAGTCGGAATGAAAGAAGAAGCTCTGACTGGATTCATTATTTCTTCCACTGTGCTCGGCCTTGCTGTCGCTTTGTGTCTGACAGAATAACGTTCCACTGGATAAAGACTTAATTGGATCCAAACCGACATCCAGAACAATAAACAACCAGAATAAATACAAATGTAGAAATGCTGGAAAAAGAGTGGGAGAGGAAATGAGCTAAGAACAGTAACCCTGTGGACATAACAACTGGACATATTTTTTCAGTACTTTTCTTTTCGAAATCTGGTTGGGATATTTCAATTTGCGATAATGCTCTTTACATTGCTTTTATCACATTGAGCTTTGGACAAGCTTATTTTGTTGAACAGAAGGATTATGCTTGAGTATTTTACATTAAACGAAAAGCAAAAATTGGAATTTTACATTTCTATTTTTTTTTTGTTGCTATGTTCCGCCCAAAGCTAGATGCCCTGCTTCCTGCACATTCTGATGTTTTTTAAGCAATTTTTTTGTGAATTAGTAAATCTGACAAATTCACAATTCACTCTTTAAACTTCTACCGTTCATCCCACCAACCCCTCCCACCGTCAGCAATTCGGCCAATCATGGGAAAGCCTCTAAGCCGTCCTGGGTGTTTCAGGAAGAGCTCCTGCTGCCTGGAAAAACATGGAGATGGGGGAGTGGGAGGGCGGGCTGCGACAGTGGACGGGGGTTATGGAGATGGCTACGTACCCCAAAGATCCATCTACGATACCATGTGCATCAATCAGCAGATTGACAGCCATCACCATCACTCTGGAGGATCCATAAGGAGAGACGGAGGAAATGAAGGGAGTTTTAGCTACTCTGCAAGTGGCTCTCTGAGGGTGAGCAGGTCTCCAGCTGACATGTTTGACTCCCAGCCCCGCTCTCTAACTCCCAACCCCTCATTTGTTCGGCGACTGGATGAAAGAGCCATCTTTGATTCATTGAAGCTCGGTGGTCAGGATGTTGATGGTGTCGGCTGCCATTCGCCAGGATGTTTCAACCGATCAGTTTCTCCTTCAATGTCATCTTTTTCAGCACCCGGAGTGTCGTCTTCCTCATCCAAAAAGCACCACCATCACCCCCACCATCACCATGGAGACAGTGCAAAGAGTAGAGATGACCGACATTCCTGGAAAGTCATGACACCTCCAACACAGATGGAGTGTATGGAGTATACTACAACTGAGATGATGGACAGAGGAGGTGGGTATCTAAACCCAGGGCAATACCCTCCCCCTGGGGGCCAGTCCTCTTCTCTTACTTCCCCCCTAATTTCCCCCTTTTCCGGCTCACCTCTCTCCTCAGGTTACCATACTCCAGTTTTCTTCTCCCCTGCCAAACCTCGACCCAGTCAGTCTCAGAGTTTGCGATGTTCCCCTCCCCATGTCATCCAGCCGAGGCATTACTCGCAAACACAGAGCCTCAGAATGTCGCCACCCCTCGAGGTAAGGCGATCCCCCTACCGCGCCCCGCTGGTCCAACTATCTGCTCATGACCTCGAGCAGGAAATGAGGGATCGAGGAGGAGGGTGGAGAAATGATCGAGAAAGGGACTGGGAGCGGGAGAGAGAAAGGGAGATGGAGCGAGGGTGGGCCCAAAGAGAGTGGGAACGAGAGAGGGAGAGGGGGAGACTGGAGAGGGAGAGGGCAAGAGAAAGGGAGAGGAGGGAAACATCGTCCTTTGGGACCTTCGGGTATGGTCGACCCGTACCTTTGCGTTCTGACAGAGACTCTGTGTTTTTAGAGCCTGACCAGGTTTTAGACACAACACCCCTGTTGCTTCCCCAGCCTTCACCTTCCCCTTCCCCTTCCCCCAATGCCCCCAGAATGGGGACTGCCGCTGTGGGCAGGAATAGAGCTGGGTCAAAAGTTGGATCTGAAGGTATAGGTGGGGGTATGGTTTCAAAGTATGACAATGGGAGTGTGGGTTTGGTGTTAATTGACAGCAAATCTGGGTATGGGCCGAGGTTAGTAAATGAAGTCGGGAACATGTCAGAGGCCGAAATAAGGGCTGCAATAAAAGAACACCATAGAGCTGAAAGTTGGAACCAGCATGACCACGGCAAGTCTTGCCATGGGTCTGAAAAAAGAATGGGCTCCCAGGTGAAAACTAGACCAAGGGGACGGGATCTAGAAGGAAAGGTGCAGTCTGGGGTAGGGATCGAAAATATGGCTCCAACTGTGAACAAGGAGGGACACAAGGGAGGGACAAGGAGTGGAGAAATAAATGGAAGGGGTGGGGCTGAACCTATTGCTGAGTCTACACCATCTGAGCACATATTTGAGCCTCGAAATAATGTTGAGCTGGTAACTGAACCTGGTACAGGGATGAAGCCAGAGATCGAGGCAGAGGTTGAGGTTAGAGCTATCTCAAGGCAAGTGGACAACTTGATTGGTAATGAAGTTGAGGGTGTAGCAACAGTTAATAGTGAGGTTGGTTCACCAGCAGAGCCCACGGTAGAAGCTGAAATTAAACCAGAAGTTAAGATGGCCCCATCTGAGCCTGAGGCAGTACTACAGACGGGGGTTGGAAAGGAAACAGGGACTAAAAGTAACATCGAGACTGGGGTTGCTTGTCAAACCCAGAGCAGCAACGAGATTACAGATAAAGCCCAGATAAATGTTGTTGCTGGGGATAAAACGGAGAATGCTCCTGTAGAGCAAGATGAGAAAAAGCCCTTGGACATTGATAACATTGAATCTAGCCATGTAGAGAAATGTTCCAGGTCCCGCAAGTCCAAATCCTCCAAATCAACATCTAGGACTCGACCTGGCACGGCAACAGGGATCCGTCCAGGCGTTGTCAGCCCTTGCCTAAGCAGAGGGTTTCCGGACCTTGAGCAAACCAGCCCTGCTGAGGGCATTGAGTCAACTTGGCCACGCCGAATTATTGTCAGAAAGAGGACTGTTCGGCAGGGTGGGGCACTCCACAATCTCCCTATTCTCCCCCCACTCCCCGCTGTCCTCTCAGCACTGGAGAAGAGGCATCCGTATGTTCACCTCCTCCCTCGTCCAGGACACTATTCAGAGAATCCGCTAACAACACTCATGAATGCTACAAGTATCGTGGGACGATGCTCACTTAAAGAGCCATCCCACCCAGATCCAGGACAGAGCACCAGTGTGGTGGGCAGAGCTTCCCTGAAGGAGCAGAACTTGGAGCACTGGAGGGTCTGCCGAGAGCAAGAGGAACCCAAGAGGTCCAAAAGCAAGGAGAAACAAGCAGAGCTAAGCAAGGGTAAGACTGAGATCGAGGAGATGAAGGGAAAAGAAGAGAAGCGAGACAAGGAGAGGGGGGAAGAGAAAGACAAAAAGAAGGAGAAAGTGGGTAAGGAGAAAGAGAGGGTTCCTGTCAGTGTGGGGCTAGTAGAGGAAACCAAACGAGAGAAGTCAGAGAGAAGGGTTGAAGAGAAAGTGCCAGAAGATTGGAACATAAAGGAACGTGTGATAAAGGAACGTGTGAAAAAGGAAAGAGATATAGAAATAATTTGTCTAAAAAAGGAGGATAAGGGAATGGAGACTAAAGATGCAATACAAGGGCAGCATGGAAAAGAGTTCAAGCAGGTTGTGACAAAATCAAAGAAAGAAGAAAGTGAGGTAAAGGGAGGAGGAGAAGAAGAAGAAGAAGGAGGCCCTTTGGGAGAGGAAGAAGGTTGGGACACTGTCCTGGACATGGTCAACACTTTGTGGGAGGATGGCTGGGAGGAAGAAGGAGCGGGTGGAGGTGATGATACAGATTCCTTTTCTGGCTCCCTTCCGCGTTGGCCTCTTCTTCGACCCCCGATGGGTTTTGGGGGCTCTCACCCCCCCTCCTCTGCAGCTTCGGAGCTCAGCCTGACTGAGTTGGAGCGGAGAGCCAGGGAGCTGGACTCTGACCTGGAGCACCTAGACCTGTCCCAACCACACAGGGACACCACCCAGGATGTATACCAACCACTGCTGGAGCCACAGAGGGAACGAGCTGACACGTACCAAACACACCCAGGGCCGCAGAGAGATAAAGCTGCTCTCATGACAGGTACACATCAGTAGGATTGTATGTGTTTGTTTTCTATCTTCCCATATTTGTGACCCGCTCTATCAAAATCAGTCGGATGTCGCAACAGTGCATTGCGAGATAATTGTGTAAAATTATGTAACTTGTGTAAAAAACTTGTGATTTAGTCATTTTGGGGATTTGGTTGATTCTAAACAAACAAAGTCTTGGCTTTCAGAATCTCAAACATGTTCATATTCAGCAGATATGAAGCTTAAAGGGGACCTATCATGCAACATTCACTTTATATGTCTCCCTGGTGTGTCAGGGGACTCACGCAGCGTCAGTAAATAAAACCCTTTCTCTTTCGTTTTAAAAACGGGGATACAACGAGCGGATACAGATTTGCGGCCGATATGACGTAATTTCGGATGGTGGACCCACAGAGAGTTGCTATCAGAAACAATGCCTGATGTGTTTTGGACGTAATAGTATTTGTTTACATTAGCAAGCCTCGCTAACACTCAGAACTAACCTGTACTGGAGAGCACATGTGTTTAAAAAGCAGGAAATAAAAAAAGGAACTCACCTAAAATAATTTGAGCTCCATACTGTTTCAGAAATAATCCTTGATGTGGTTTAGAACAGGATGGCGTTTTATCACAGCTGAATTTAACTTTATCTCCGGTAGAAGTCTGATCAGGCATTAGCTCCGCCTCCTTTTCTTTCAAGCTAAGGACCCAAAATCCGCGTTTCTCCCGGACACACCGGGCCGATTTCGTCTGTCGATAGATGTCTGGCCGTCGATGAGCGTCCTGTCGCCCTACTCAAATTGGTTTGTCCAGCACCGTCGTGTCTTTTCGGCCGTGCCGACACCTTCCGCTCCCGATTCAACATGTTATTAAGCAATAACTGTTGCTAAAATATTGTCAGCAAACTTTATTGGCCTTTTTCCAAATTGTGTTAACAGACATTATGTTATTCGAAATATTTTTGCTCTATATTTGGAGAACAAACATAATAAGATATAATTGGAAAGCTAAGAATCTCCTCTTTCCAACTGTGTAAAAATTGCAAAATGTGTTTCAGGATCGATGTGACTGATTTTGATAGAGCAGGTCATATTTGTTTTATTTAGGTACCTAAGTCTGTTGATTTGACTTATAAGGGTCAGTTTATTTGTCCTGGATACTTGGGAAGATCTTTGTCATGTTTGACAGAAGATGGGGACTGGAGTTTTTATTGTTCCATCAAGGGATATCAAGGTTTAAAGAGAAGTTTGGATTTTGGCTTATTCCCCTCAATGTCATGTGTCTCCGATCTATTTGGATCTTTCTCACTTTCTCTCTGGATCTTTCTGTTGTAGCCTTTGGCTTTTTCTTATCTTAGCTCAAGCCAGTCTTCACTATAATTCCTATTTTAGGATTTGTTGGCTCAGGTACTATCACTGACACTATTTTGCTTTCACAAACCTGTGTCCTTCCCTTTTCTTATCTCATCATAAGACAATGGGAAACTCTGATCTAATGGCTATGATAACATATCCAAGGTTTTGACTATGATTGGGGAATGACCAGTGTCCTATTGATTATATCTTTCTAATATCTCCCTCTTCTCATGTTTCATTGTGTTTAAATCTGTGTTCCACTTCCAGGCACAGGGAGCAGATCCCATATCAGTTTGGAGCTCACTGCTGTGGCTTCACCGACTACAGACACAGAAAGACCTTCTGACTGGTCAACTAAACCTGCTGGGACTTCCACTGTTGGTCCAAGGTAATTCCACAAACACGTTTATTGTCAGCATTGAAAACCTTATCTACCAGATGTTTGCTTATAATCTGCATAACTGAAGATTCATTGCACGAAAAAAGGGAAAACCAGATTTGAATTGAGTCAAGACAAACTAACGATCAGATTAAAGTCACTCTGGTGTGTTTATAAATGCACTTGACTCTTCAGTTCAATTCAATCATTTTACACTAAATGCTATTTATTGGCTTTTTTGGGTCAGTATAGCACATGCAGTGCTAATAGTCTTTTTTTACATTTAAGTAAATGCAAATGAAATGCACCAAATGTCTGAAGGGCGAGGATGATACAAAATAAACGTAATTGTAGTGGCCTTTGAGCCTTTAGGTACATCCCACATAATCAGTAAATGTGAACAGTCACAGTGAGTGAATCAGACAAGAAAGATGGTAAACAAATAAATAAGTCAGTGCTGAAGAAGATAGCTTCCTCAACCCCACATATAACAAAGCATAAACAGTAGTAAACGTTGTGTGCCATGCCTACGGAGCAATTTCGGGTTCAGTGTCTTGCCCAAGGCCACTTCAACCTGTTATTATCTCATTCTCTTTGAGCAGTGCGTGTACAGGTAGTTTAGCATGGAAGCAGACAGGATTCATATACAGATAATAAAGGCATCCAGTGCACATCATTTGCGAACAATTAAGTAGATTTCATATCTAAACTGTGCCATCTGAATCTGTCTTGAGCAGATCTTTGTAACAATCAACTTGTCATTAAAAAAAGTGCTCTGTGGGGCAAATAAATATTCATAGTCTTGATCCCAAAAAGTTGATGGATTTAGTGGTAACCAATGGTAAAGAAAGATAATTATTAGTCACAGGAGGCACAACAGGAAGTAGCCGTTTTTGACTACCATGTTTTTTTCCCAGCTCCACTAAGGAGGACAGCTCTCCAGACTCCAACTTGACACTGGAGTCCGACTCCAGCGGCGTCTTCCTCTCCTTATCCAATCAGAGCCAGGAGGAGGCCGGCTCTGACAGCGACCAGCCAATCAGTGGCTCTGACCTAGGCAGCAGCAGCACGTCACTGGAAAAGGACGGGGAGGACGGAGGGTCAAAGGAATGGGGGAGGGAGGAGAGTGCAGAGCTACAGTGGTGCTACCCTACACTATTCAATACATCCTTGCAAGAAGACATAGAAGGATATAGGGACCAAGAGGAAGCTGGGCATGGAAGTATGGGGACATATGAAAGGGGAGGGAAAGAGGGAAATGTAAGAAGGGTTGGTAGGATAGGCACGGTTTCAATCATGAAGACCTATCTCAACTATACAGACAACGAGGGCTCCACAACCTTTATGGCCCCACAAAGTGAAGAAATACCGCCCAGGAAAAGAGTGACCCTCATGGGAGGTGACATTCCTCTTCCTCGGTCTCCCTTAAAACAACCAATCAAAACCTTTCTAGATCCAAATCAGATGCCAATAAGAAGCTCAGGACTGGACTGTGGTGACATAGATCCCTTTGTTCAATCGGACAGCTTTGTGTACCTCGCTGTGTCTGCAAAACCCGCCTCCCAGGGGGAAGTCGCCACAAAGACAGAAGTTCCCACCCATGGTATAAAACAAGGTAGTGTACAAAAGCGGTCAAATAGCGTGAAAACACACTTTGACCAGTCGAATACAGAATGGCAGACCAAGCCAACTCAACTTGGTCCACACAAACCAGAGGAAGGAGACTTTCTGTGCACTGACAGCTTTGTGTACCTGGCTGCTCCGGCCTGCCACCTATTGGGCCCCACAGGAACTGCACCCTACAGCGGCAGGTATGTGTACTTTTTGTTCACTGTATCCCTGCATTCCATCATTCATAGTTCAGTGGGGACCGACAACTAAGCATTCAAATGCAATACATGTATTCATGTTCTGGTCCACTTGACCTGGTCCTGTTTGTAATTTAACATAGATGTAAAAAGAGAACTGGATACAGAATTCGAGGCGAGGCCACGTTCATTCCTATGAAAGTTGCTCAGTGGCCCATGAAGCAAAAATTGCCTGAATGTCGAGGACTAAAGTACCCAGATCATTTCAGGGATCTTCGGGCAATCCTCAGCATCCATTGGGTCCATGGATTAACAGTTGTCCTTAAATCCTGCCTCCAATTCCCTCTGTCACAATAGCGTCACTTCTGGTCTCGGCTCAATGAAATACATCGAGAGGGAAGATACCTCAGTCAGATTTTGGTGCATTTTAAAATGTTAAGGACCTAATGATTTAAATAATGGCTACTTGAGAGTTTGACATATTTTTCCCAATGCAAGTCAATGTGAATAGGACTTTTAAGGCTTCACCTGATTGGCATCACATGACTGAAACGGTAGTCATAGTACCACTATTTGGCCGCACTAATAAAATGTGCTTCAACAAACGACACACTTTCTGTGGGCTCGATTTGTTGTGGCAGTTGACTAGGTAAGATAGCCCAGGTGTCTTCCCCCCCGCCATGTCTTCCAGCTCTCTGAAGACTACCAATACATTCTAGCCCAGATAGGGTACGTGTTCCCGTCAGAGTGTTCTGGGTTATCCACAGGGTGTTCTTCCAGCTAGATGTTCCTTGGATACCTAATACCATCACCGACAGCAGCCAATTTACTGCTCATACAATCCACCTCTCAATCTTGGATTCCATTTCCACTCATACAAGGTTTAGTTCCTTGTCTGCTAGGATTTTAACTACCACTTCTGGAATACTTTTTTGCAGATCAAAGTAAGGGTTAGGCATGTGAAATCCAAGTGTCTCATGTCAACAAAAGACATTGAGTTTGGAGGTTGAAGATGTTCTTGAGAATGTCCATGAGGCCCTAGTGAACATTAGTGCACACTTTCACACATCTGAGGAAGGAGAGACAGGGTGTATCCCAGGGAAGAGAACTGCTGATTCCTTTGGAATCCAATTTCCATACAAAAGCATGTTTTTGTCAACAACCATTGTAGGAGCCACATATGAAGCCATTTCTGTGTTTGTTAAGATACATGTTTTTTGAGTCACTATAGGTGGTGGGCGTGTCATTGCATTGGGGTGGTGACGTTTGTGTTTATATCCGGTTGCTTTTACCTGTGCAGCGGGCAATAGATGGGGGAGTGAGCTAGAGAAGGACAATTTTTGTTGACCTCACGCAGGCACATACAAGGAGATACGTACATTCATATGGAATATTGCATTTTTGGAAAGCAAATAAAAGGTCAAACGCATACTGTGTTGGAAAGACTGAGTTTTTGCGCGTCCACAGTGTTTTTTCTCTTGTTTAGTCCCTCGCGGCACTTGGTTTAAGATTACTGCCGCAATATTAAGTCAACAAAAAAGTTTGTACCACAGCGTGGATCTACGGAAAACGAAGATATATACGGAGATTCCTAGGATCGATCTGGACGCTGTGGAATTAAAAGGAAACATTGTGTGCTGTGTTCGCCGCTGTATTGGAGAGCGGATTAAGGAAACTTCAGCGTACTGCCGGGAGGATAAAGAAGGACTGACGGACAATCCACACAGCATCAAGAGCGAGCGGTATGTAACTTCTTCATTCATGCTGTGTAAATGTTTGTTAGAACACAGTGTGAATAGGTTACTGCTGCGTGTCCATTGGGGACTGACTTGTTGGTTTGTGCCGCTAGAGGTTGCTTATTATCGGCAGCTGTGATATATTGAGCGTTCGGCTGAGTGGATTGGAGCTTGTGTTGTGCATTCATTAAAACATTAAAAGAATATGTCAATAAGTGGAGCAAATTCAGATGTCAATGTGGCAAAAATGGATGAACAAAAGAGAGAGTCGATACTCACAGCCAAGGCTTTGGCAAATAAAATGGAAAAGCTTCAAAAGGAACGTCAATCAAAGGTTCACAAAATGAAAAGTGTGATTAAAACAATGAAGGGTCTCATGCAAAGGGATGACAACGCTTCACAAATACAAACTCAACTTGAGCATTTAATTCAACTGGTTAATGAAACCACCCTGTTACACAAATCTGTAATTCCTCTTCTTCCTGCAGACGAACAGGAAAAACAAAATGTATGGCTTGCCAAGACACTGAAATGCAATAATGGATTTATCGACGATGTCAAGCAATGGCTTTCTGAAACTGGGAGACAACCGAGCAGCACCATTGCACATGTGCCCTCAAATGAGATATCTGATGAACACCAGCAAAGTATGTCTCATGTTTCAAAACACTCTGGGAAAAATGTTGAAACTTCCGAAGCACAAGATGAAATAAAACCAAGCGACAGTGTTTCAAACATAGGAAGCATTGTGTCTTGCAAGCAGAGCTCTGCTGGAACCAGGTCCAGTGTTTCAGCTACATCCTCATGCATCAAAGCTGAGGCTGACATGGCCACTCTCATGGCACGACAAATGTTACTAAAAGACAAGCATGCATTGGATGCACAAGAGGAAGAGCTCAGGAAACAGAAGGAAGAGCTCAGGAAACAGAGGGAGCAACTGGAAATGGAAGTGGAAATAGCCGCATCAAGGGCTAAAATGAATGTGCTAAGACGCTCTGGAAGGTCTCGTGCTGCAAGTAACGCATCTGTGAGTCCCAATGGCATGCATTCTTATTTGGAAAGGGGACGAAAGGAAGCCACACTCAGTGCTGGAGCAAAAACATTTGTGCCTGACACAAACAGGCCTACAGGTGGCCAGTCTGACGCACAGTTTTCGCACAGAGAACATGAAGTAGCCAATGGACATCTGCAACATCAAGCCACAAGAATCTCAGAGGCCAATATACATCAAAGTTCAACACAATCACATCCACAGTTACAGCACCAAAGCAATCACCCAGCAGCACTGGCACCAAGCAGCCGTGCTCAGAACCCATTACTTAATGTCTTAGAAAGACAAAATGAAATAACATCCATGTTGGTTCAGCAACAGTCTCTTTCTTTTCTGCCTAAAAGAGAAATTCAGATTTTTGATGGCTCTCCATTTCAATACCAAGCATTCATAAGAGCTTTTGAGCACAGCATTGAGGAGAAGACTCACAATCCTAAAGACCGCCTGTATTTTCTCGAACAGTACACCAGGGGGCAGCCTTTGGAGCTTGTCAGAAGCTGTCAGCATATGGCCCATGACAGAGGATATGCCAAAGCAAAGGCTTTGCTACAGGAGCATTTTGGTAATGCACAGAAAATAGTTTCAGCTTACATGGAAAAGGCTCTTTCATGGCAGCCAATAAGAGTAGAAGATGTGCGAGCTCTGCAAGCTTACGGTCTCTTTCTGAGAGGATGCTGCAATGTCATGGAAGAGTTGGAATTCATGTGTGAGTTGAACATGCCTAGCAATATGCTAGCCATCATAAAAAAGTTGCCCTACAAATATAGGGACAAATGGAGAACCCTGGCCTATGACTTACAGAAAAGGCAGGGCCGGAGAGCTACATTCATGGATATTGTTAACTTCATTGAAAGACAGGTGGATATTGTGAGCGATCCACTGTTTGGAGATATACAGGATACTCCACCAGCAGCCAACAAAGATGTGAGGAAAGCTACATTTGAACCTCGTTCAAGGATGAGGGGAAGCAGCTTTGCTACTACTATTACGACAGCCAATAAAGTGGAACCTGGAATAAGAATGAAGGAGAGAGGCTCATTAGATACAAGTGTTTGCCTGTTTTGTGGAGGTGGACATACACTGGATCTGTGTTTTCAACTGGAAAGAAAGGCTCATAGTGAGAAAATCGCTTTCTTGAGGGAACATGGTGTGTGTTTTGGATGCTTGTGTATTGGGCACATGAGTAAAGACTGCAGGAAACGCCTCTCGTGCAAAGTATGCAGTCTGAAGCACCCAAGCATACTTCATATCTACCAGAAAGAGAAAGAAAATGACACAATGCAAGCTAAAGGAAAAGCTGTAAGCAGTGCTCTGATCTCCGTTCAGTCCAGTGGTCTTACAGGGGCCGGTGAGCCAGATTGTACTCTCTCCATAGTGCCCATTCAAGTAAAGTCTAAGAAGGGACATGAAACAATCATAACATATGCCTTCCTGGATCCTGGGAGCTCAGCATCATTCTGCACGGAGCGACTGAATCTCAGGGGAAGAAGAACAGACATTCTCCTTCGGACAATGGGTCAGGAGAAAATAGTTGGAAGTCACATTGTTTCTGACCTGCATGTGGCTGGATTAGACAGCAGTCATTATTGTGAGCTGCCTGACACCTACACCCAGAAAACTATGCCAGTTCATCGAGGCAACATTCCTCGTCAGAAAGACCTTCAGAGATGGCCTCACCTGAAACATGTAATGATTACTGAGATTGATTCAGATGTGGACCTGTTGATTGGAACTAATGTTCCTCAGGCACTGGAGCCATGGGAAGTTATTCGGAGTGTAGACCGGGGCCCATACGCAGTCAAAACTATGCTGGGTTGGACTGTCAATGGACCTCTCAGAGGAGACAGGAGTAGTGAAATGACTTGTGGACAACCAGATGTCACTGTCAATAGGATATCTGTTGCAAACCTTGAAGATCTGTGGAAGCAGCAGCTAAAGGCTGATTTCCCTGAATGCAGTCAGGATGAGCAGGTGGGACCGTCAAGAGAGGACTGTCACTTTATGGAGTACGTCACAAAGTCTGCTAAGTTGATGGATGGCCATTACTGTATTGGCTTACCTTTAAGGAAAAGGGATGTTCGTATGCCAAACAACAGGAGAGTAGCAGAACAACGTACACTGAGCCTCAAGAGAAGGTTTGATAAAGATGTTTCATTTCATGCTGATTACACCGCTTTCATGAATGACATCCTTTCAAAGGGCTATGCAGAGAAAGTGCCAGTTGTGGATCTGGAACGCAGTGACGGCAGGGTATGGTATATACCACACCACGGTGTATACCACCCAAAGAAGAAAAAGATCAGGGTCGTATTTGACTGTGCAGCTACCTTCCAGGGAACATCGCTGAATGCGCAGCTCCTACAGGGACCAGATCTTACCAGCACACTGGTTGGAGTCATGACAAGATTCAGAAAGGAACCTGTTGTACTCTTGGCAGACATTGAAGCCATGTTCCATCAGGTTCAAGTACCAGCTGAGGATTCGGATCTGTTGAGGTTTCTCTGGTGGCCAAATGGAGATCATCATCAGAACTTAGAAGAGCACAGAATGGTTGCACATCTGTTTGGAGCTACATCGTCGCCAAGTTGTGCTAGTTTTGCCCTTAGAAAGTGTGCAGAGGACCATCGGGAGCAGTTCAGTCCCAAAGCAATCAACACTGTCCTGCACAATTTCTATGTTGATGATTGTCTAACATCAGTGGTTTCAGAGGAGGAGGCAGTGGAACTCTATCATGACCTTTGTGCACTTTGTGCTCAAGGGGGCTTTCATCTCACAAAGTGGATTAGCAACAGACGTACCGTGCTTGCTGCTATACCTTCAATGGAGAGAGCGAAAGAAGTTAAGGATCTGGACTTGGATAATGACACACTCCCTGTGGAAAGAGCATTGGGCGTACAGTGGTGTGTTGAGTCAGATGTCTTTAAGTTCAAGATCATGATCAAGGACAAACCCATAACCAGAAGAGGGATCCTTTCCATGGTCAGCTCAATATTTGACCCATTAGGAATATTGGCACCTGTGGTCCTATCAGCCAAGATGATTCTTCAAGACTTGTGCAGAAGAGAACTTGGTTGGGATGATATTATACCAGCCTCAGCTGCACAAGAGTGGAACAATTGGCTGAAGGAGCTCTGCAATCTCGAAGAGTTTAAAGTTGACAGATGCCTAAAACCGGTGGATTTTGGGGAAGTGACCCCTGCTCAGCTACACCACTTCGCAGATGCAAGCGAAGACGGCTATGGAACAGTGACTTATCTGTTATTACATAACATCAAAGCACAAGTGCACTGTGTTTTCATTATGGGAAAAGCTAGAGTGGCCCCATTGAAACCAATAACCATCCCTCGAATGGAATTGACGGCTGCCGTGGTTGCAAGTCGTATGGACAAGATGTGTAGGAAGGAGCTGCAAATGCAACTTAAAGACTCCATCTTTTGGACTGATAGTACTTCCGTACTGAAGTACATCAGTAATGAGACATTAAGGTTTCGAACCTTCGTCGCAAACAGGGTTTCAAAAATACGCAGCGTATCAAATCCATCTCAGTGGAGATATGTTCCCACCGCAAGCAATCCTGCCGACTGGGCTTCCAGGGGAGTCAAAGTGGAAACGCTCCTGAAAGATGACACATGGGTGTCTGGACCTCAGTTTCTCACTGGACCTGAAGAACAGTGGCCTGGGAACCCTGATGGCTCTGAAATGGCACCAGAAGACCCTGAGGTCAAGATAAGTCTGAATGTGAACGCTGTGCAGGTTGAAGAAGAGATGGATGCTGTAACCCGATTGATCAATCACCTCTCTTCTTGGATCCACCTGAAGAAGACAGTTGGTTGGATCCTTAGGTTGAAAAACCTGCTGCTGTGCCTTAGTCGGAAGAGGAAGCAATTGAGTCAGACTCTTGCACAGTCTGGCTTGAATAAGGAACAACAAGACCGAGAGATGAAAAAGGAAATGCAGACTATCAAGGCTCAGGTGGTCTCCGGTTTTCTTTCTATTGAGGACCTCCGGAAAGCTGAGAAAGAAATTATCTGCTTTTGCCAAAGAAAAAGGTTTCCTGATGAAATTAAAGGCTTGCAAAAGGGAGAAGGTGTGAAAAGGACTAGTCACATCTACAAGCTCAACCCAGTACTTGAAGATGGTGTTCTGAGAGTGGGAGGACGTCTCAGTAGAGCAGCAATGCCTGAAGAATCTAAACATCCTGCTATATTGGCAAAAGATCTTCACATTTCTGACATCATTCTACGGCAAGTACACCAAGATGTGGGACACGGTGGTCGTAACCACATGCTATCTAGCCTGCGACAAAGATACTGGATTCCTGGTGCTAGTGTGGCAATAAGGAAAACCCTGTCAAAATGTGTTTGTCGGCGACTAAATGGAGCTCCAGGAATGCAGCAGATGGCAGATTTACCTCGAGACAGAGTTTCTCCAGATGAACCTCCATTCACTCGTGTTGGAGTTGACTATTTTGGACCTTTTGAGGTTAAGCGAGGAAGGAGTACAGTTAAAAAGTACGGTGTTCTCTTCACATGCTTAACAGTAAGAGCCATCCACATCGAAGTAGCTTCATCCTTGGACACAGATTCCTTTGTTAATGCTCTTCGGCGCTTCATCGCAAGACGTGGACAAGTACTGGAATTACGCTCAGATAATGGAACCAACTTCGTCGGAGCTGAGCATGAATTGAGAGAGGCAATAGAAAGGTTGAATATTGCTAAAATCAACAACACCCTCCTTCAGAAAGGAATAAAGTGGACTTTCAATCCCCCTACTGGATCCCATGATGGAGGAGTATGGGAAAGGTTGATCAGATCTGTGAGGAAGGTTCTGAATTCCAGCCTGAAGGCACAGAACCTTGATGAAGAGTGTCTTCACACTGTTCTTTGTGAAGCCGAATCCATCATCAACAGCCGTCCCATAACGAGAGCATCCACAGATCCCAATGACTTGGAAGCACTAACCCCTAACCATCTTTTGCTGCTAAAAACCAAGCCATCTTTTCCACCTGGACTGTTTCATAAAGAGGACATATATGCTCGTCGAAGATGGAAACAAGTTCAGTACATCTCAGACTTGTTTTGGAAACGATGGATTAAGGAGTACTTGCCTCTACTCCAGGAACGACAGAAGTGGTCAAATGTCAAGCGCAACTTCATACCAGGAGATATTGTGCTCATAGTCGACGACTCAGCACCTCGCAATTCATGGCTTACAGGAAGGATTGTACAAACCATTCCAGACAGAAGAGGACTTGTACGTCAGGTGCGAGTGAAGACAAAAACAAGCTATCTGGACAGGCCTATCACAAAGATCTGCCTTCTACAGGAAGCAGAAGAGCCGTGAGGAAATTAGTGAACTTGATAGACCTTGACATTGACGTTTTTTCCGATTTTTAAGTGATAGTAAAGATCACTCCTTCATAGGCTAACAAACTATATCTTTTTTATTTTATTTTCTATTTTTTGCCTAAAGAAGAAAAGGACACTTTGACAAAAGGACGTTTTATCCTTAAAAGTTTTTTCTTGATTGTCTCCTACATAATTTTCCAGTTGTGTAATTATTATGTTGATATAATTAGGGGCCGGAATGTAGGAGCCACATATGAAGCCATTTCTGTGTTTGTTAAGATACATGTTTTTTGAGTCACTATAGGTGGTGGGCGTGTCATTGCATTGGGGTGGTGACGTTTGTGTTTATATCCGGTTGCTTTTACCTGTGCAGCGGGCAATAGATGGGGGAGTGAGCTAGAGAAGGACAATTTTTGTTGACCGCACGCACTCACGCAGGCACATACAAGGAGATACGTACATTCATATGGAATATTGCATTTTTGGAAAGCAAATAAAAGGTCAAACGCATACTGTGTTGGAAAGACTGAGTTTTTGCGCGTCCACAGTGTTTTTTCTCTTGTTTAGTCCCTCGCGGCACTTGGTTTAAGATTACTGCCGCAATAACCATCATTTATCTAATTTCCACTTCAAACTCATGGAGTATTTTAATTGAAATGTGTGTTTTCCCCTCTCCCTGTGTTTAACATAGAGCTCTAATAATGAAGCTTTCTTCTTTAAATAACGATTCCTTGTTGTGACAAAGTTCACCAATCGGCGATAGGCTGTGCCATTAGCACTTTGATTACTACAATTCCATATGATTTCACTCAGATTGTGCCTGTTGTGTTTTCTTCAGGGAGTCCGACTCGGAGAGTTCAGGATCTGGCCCTGGTGACATGTCAGTTCTGGGTTGTGGCTCGATGGCAGGGGACAGTGACTGGGACTCAGACCTGTCTGACTCTGATCCCAGTCGCCCCCCCAGGATCTCTTCTGCTGGAAACAGAGCTGCCGCCGCATCACGATCAAAGCTGCACGCTGAACCGGGCTGGGACTTATTCGGAGATACCACAGAGTCTGAAGTGCTGAGTGAGCTTTTCACGGAACAGGATAAAAACAACAATGGTAAAGCAAGGAAGGATACCGGGGTAACCAGCAGCCTGGAAGATTCAACGACCATTCCCATGGCAACTCAGCGTGTCACTTCGCCAGTGAAACGGTCGACAACAGTGGAGCAGGCGTCAACAAAGGTGACATGGCAGTTTAGACCTGCCCAGAGGTCAGTCTGCACAGGAAGTAGAAAAGAGAAAGAGAAGGAAATGACCTCATCGTCATCAGTAATGTTCACGGAACTGAGAGGAGAAGAGACCCATAGAGGCTCCCCTTCATCTTCATCGTCTTCATCATCGTCATCATCTTCTGGTTGATTTGTAAAGGAAAATGATTTTTTACCACCACTTGGGAAGAGCTGTGTTGCCAAAAGATAGAACATATCTTTCATTTGTTCTGTTGAAACCAACAGATGACAGCATTTCTGTACACATTTATTTGCCTGTAATTAGTTTTTAATTTCGCTTCTAGTTGCTGCCATTGCCTTCTAATGAATTACTAAAGGCTGCTTAAAAGACTACTGTAGTTATTTGTTGCCTTTTCTTATATTAACAGTCCTTCACAATATTTATAATCTGTTCAAGTTTAAAGCGATGTGAGATTCTGAACTTCAGGTTGAGATAATGAGGGAAAATGGCCACTGATAGAACCCTTATATAATTTAAGCACTATGTTTATTCGAATGGAGTTGATCAGAAATCTAAACATGTTGATTTAGAAGTTACATGTACACATTATTCTCAATCTAAATAAGACATATATAGTTATGTGGGGGTTTATTCTGGTGAATGTATTGTACAGGGTACACACAACTACCAGGAAAAACACAATTCACATGAGGCGTTCTCATGATGTTGCTTGGTCGCAATAACACAAACGCTTACAGTTGGATAACTTCTGCCAGACCATACCCTTCTGTTATTTTTTTATAAAGATTTAACAATATAAACGTGTCTCAGGCCTTATATTAAAATATATATGTAATGCCTCTCTTTAACACCTGCGTATACTTCATATAATATTAAAAAAAATTGACTTTTAAAAACTGTCAAAGGTTACAATGTACAATGTATTTTATAATCACATCCAACTTTAACAACAGTGTATTTAGCAGTGTGTTAATAATATATTTTGAAAGAAAATGATAGAGTGACATATAGAGTGATCAATTATACATATACAGTATATGATGAATGTGCAACAAATAATGGAAGGATTTAGTGATAACATTTAATTTAAATGTTTTATTTATCAATTAGGTTAACAATTGTGAATGTAATATTTGACGTATATGCTTATGGATTCATGCTATATTATATGTTTCATATGTGGAAAGTGTTGTGCATAAAAATGGCTGAGTTTAATTTAATTTATACCGCCAACTACTGCAGTATTACACTTAAGTAGAGGTTCTAAGTGGAACACTTTCAAACATCAATTTATTATCAGGTATCATGGTATAATGTCCATAAACAATGGAACAAGATGATTGATAGCATTTGCCTCACACCGGTGGTATTTTTATTGCGAGTGACTTTATCCCCCATAATCCTCTTTGCTTCTCCCACACCTCCAAGACATCTTTAGCTTTGCGGAATTGGATAAACAAAGATGTGTTCCCTTTGATTCCCATCAATCATGTGTCTATGGTTGTGCTGCAAATGAAGCAATCCAGAACCCTATGTTGCTGTAGAGTGCAGCGTGGGGACTGATTAAGCTGCCAACAGGCACTGATGTTAAAGGTTCACTTTCATACGTTTCAACCCTACCCCTAACCCTTGCTGTTGTCTCTACGCGACTAATGGGGACAACATATTTTATAACTAGTCTAGTATTGAGCCAGAGCGCTGTAATGTAATTGCTCGGGGTAATCATGCAAAAAGGTCTGTTTGTTATTGTGTCTAACACGAGACTTCAAGAGGAAGTCTCCTTCTGGAACCTTACCACAGAGGTGTCTTTAGTCTTGTAGAAAACAGTAGACATGTGAGTGAGTCATAGAGAGGAGAGCTGGGAGGGGGCTGTTCTGTTGGACTGAGGGCTGTACCATACGGAGAAAATATCACAATATATTTATATAATGATATACTTGAAATGACCATCTCTAATGTGGATTTAATCACCAAGGGCCTACGTCTACATCTCGTCTTTTTCTGAGCACCTGTGTCTTTTTTTCCTGTGCTTGGAATAGAGATCGGCTGGCGGACACTATGTTGCTGCCAGTGAGTGTTTTACTTGTATTGCCATATGTCCTAGCTCCTTGCTCTACGGCTGTCCGACTGAGCACTGAAGCGTATTCATACAACGTTTTAGAGTAAGATTCTCTCGAGTATTGTTCATGGTGAAAAAATAGAAGTCAAACCGATATATAGCTTCTTAAAAACCAGAAAAGACAACACTTTACGATATCCCAAAAATCAGCTCTATATCAATATAGCCGACATATATATATCAGATGTACCTTTTCCTTAAACAACACATACAGTGTCAAAGACAAAAAAATCAGGTGTGCAGGTTGTCCATTTTTGTTTACCCCCCCCCCCCCCCCCCCTTACAGGTACCGATCATTTCAAGTCAGACAAAAAACCTTTTATTCTTCTGTTAGATCCTTTTCTCTGTCGGTGATGTTGTTGGATACTTATAATAACAACCAAACTGTTGGTGGCAGAAAGACAAGCACTTGTATCAGACATACATTGATGGTAGTATATATGTTGCGTAATTGCATAGAAGCCTGTTTGGCAGCTACCTGCTAACTAAACTTAGACTTGTGAAAGAATCTTAAAAGTAACCCTTTAAAATGACACACGTGTACACCTTTAAAAAAAAAAAACAGCACAGATTTATCATCCTATTATAAATGCCATAAAGGGAACGTGGTAGGTTGACGAACTTTCATCAATACAAATCCTTGTTACGATGGTATATGGTTATGAAAGACTGCGGGGGAGGTTTTGACCTGGCACAAATGGATTCCTTAGCAGGAATAGTCGTGCCATTTAGTCGTGCTCATGAATTTCAAATTGGTCATTGAAGGTTACTGATGATTCCGAGTTGAGTAAATGTGTCTTAATGTGTGTTTGTGTTGAGTGAATATATTGTGGGGATACTGCAGCCATATTTCTTGATTGTGATTGATGGGCGGGGGTGGGTTTTTTTGTCTTGTTTTTTTTCGCAAATTAAGAAGTGTTGCCTTGTGCAGCTTAAACTGCCGTTATGAACCTTGAAATGCTCCGCCAGTCCTTATTCTTGATGGTGATGCTCTGTGTAAACCAATTGGATTTAGTGGAGCCCTACATGTCTGCTTTAGTGATGGATTCATTATATATATAATTTGATATCATCTGGTGCTTTTGAGCACAGATTGACAAGCACATCCATGGATGAATAACATGCTTTTATTAGCATGCAATGTATTTTTAAAGTTGCAAGATTGACAGGTTTTCTTAAGAAGTGTTAACCAGTTCTGTACTCATGACTGATGCAGGTTTAAAATGACTACAGCCTCTGCCCATTGTAACTTTTTTATTGAGGCTTTTAAACTACATTTGTTAATATTCTTATAAAATCCAATAGCACCCCAAAATGAAAGTCAACGGTTTTAAAACACGAAAAGTGAGCTGTAAGGCGTTTTGGCACACGTTTGCTAATGGGCCCACGATAAGCTCCCATTGCAGGAGAAACCAAGCAGTACTTTTTCTTTTTTTATTTCATGTGTGTCCATGTGTGGTTATTTGATTAAACACACGTGTGCAGAAATGTGTAAATAAGTCAATTGTTCTGGTATGAAATAAATAATCATTTCGATGATTTTGGATCACGAATAAGCTAATAAAGCAGGATCTACTTAATTTGATATTATACTTAAGTGGTTCCAATGTACATTGAATCATTTGCTAACTTTGTTGGTAATTCAGCCTAGTATTTTGGGATCTCCGATGGCAATATTAAAATTGAGGAATGTATCTTGTAAAAACAAGCCAGAACAAGAATCTCATATAGTGTGCTTTTCATATAGGAAAGATTGCATTGGAATAAGACTGTATGAGCCAGTATCCCCCTGCAGGCCCTTCAGTTGGGCCTCAGGCAGTTTCTTGGTGGTTTTCTGCCAGCTCCAGCATCTTGATATAGTCATGTATGTGGATCTGTGCTGTTTATTTGATGAAGGAATGGGGCCGAGCATTTAAAACTACCTTTACAGGTTTGATAATCCACACTGCTTATAGCGTCTGGCTGAAAATGCATTCGGAAAAGGCTGTTTATATGAAATGTAACCTGTGTTCTCTATTACGCTGTCTCTATGCGGTGTAGCACAACCTGGTTTCTATTCCTGCTGCTTTACATGTCTGATGGAAGGAATGTTTGTCTTAGTAACTAGACTTTCGAGCTCACACATTGGACCAAATGAGAGGAGGAGCCAGATAGTTGTACGCTATTCAATAAAATAATCTTTGATTTTCACTAGCATTAAACTGTGGCAAGTCATCTAGTTTCACTGTGAAATATTAAGGGTAAATTACCATCACTGACTTTTGTAAAATTCAGTATAATCAGGCCATACGTGTAATATGTTGCTCTTCATGTAAACGCTGATCACTGTTAAAGCTTAGTGGTGATGAATAAGTGAAGATTTTTAAGGGGATAAGGTGGATTTATGTGAAATCTAATTGTTTGCCATATTGCCAAGCCTTGTTGAAATGCATTAATGTACAAATAAAGATTAAACTCGATGGTGGAATGTGACTCACTTTGGCCTGTGTCATCTGTCTTAACCCTGGTTTTTCACTGCTATGCCACCCTATTAGGGATTTACATACGTCTTAAAGAACTGAGAGAAAGTCAAAGGGAAATGCATAAAGCTGCATTAGTTATCAACAATGGACTAAATGAATGTGTGTACTGAAATGTGAAAGCGTGTTTTTTTGCTTAGGAATCCACAGAAAGGTATCGCGAACTCTGCAATCCGCCCCCATGTTTTAGTGGTTTTCACATTATTTTGATGATTTATAGTCCAAACCTTTCTTGCCTCCATGTAAAAACCTGTATCACACCCACTTTACATTGTCCAGAAACACATTTGCAATGAGCATATGAACATAGTGGAGCACTGAATAGTTTGAGAGCCAGACATTATCTCAGGAGTTGGGGAGACCAAAACAGCTAAAAGGAGAGCGAATATGGACGTACATCAGTCACATGGCCAACACTTCAAATATGTCAATCTTGTCTTTGCTATTGTTCTGCTGCCTTCAAATGGCCATCAAAAGCAAACGCTTACATTTGATTTGACAATTAAAGGACCGTTATTTGTATTGGTAATAGTAACATTGCACTTGCAAGTTCATTGCTTTAACCTGGTAAGATCGATACATATAACACAAAGCTTGTTGTACATTTTCTTTGTTTCAATCTCAACATTTAGGTGTGCTGACCATGGTTGTATAAAGAGAACTGGATACAGCGTTTCTTTCCCATTCATAAAGCCAAAGTAGTGGGAATATGGAGTACTAAAATGACCGATCTTCATCTGCAATCTTCTGCATCCATGGGGCCAATGGAGCATAGGCACCTGGGTTTTCCTTAAGTACCAATTCCAATCCGCTGTGTCACAATAGCGTCACGTCCTGTTTCCGCTCAATGACATTATTGGAGAGGGAAAATAACTTCCAATGTTCTTCTGTTGATTGGGCCCATAGAGCATGTGTACTTGCATTTTCCTAAGGCCCCGCCTCCAGGCCACTGCGTCACGACAGCATCATGTTCGGTCTCGTCTTAGTCAAATTACTGGAGAAGGAAAATAACTCTTGACAGTGCTTTTAGCTCATTTTGCAACTTTAGGGACCATTATATTTTAAATATGATGGTTTAGTTTATATATAGTTTTTTAGAAATTGTAGGCTGATTTACAGACCTCTCTTTCCCAATGTTAGTCAATGGGAAGAAGTCATTTTGGGCCAAATTGCATCACATGACTGACACAGCAGCTTGGCCACCACGCAACATTGGCTTTGCAAAGGCCGACTCCCTTGGGGCCTGTTGCTGAGTCTTAGTTTCAAATCACTATTTATTTGTATATATCATAATGGTAATTATTTCCCTGTTTGACTTCGTGTAGCAACGTAATATATGTTCCCAGGTCTCAGGAACAGCTTATGTGAGTTTGTTATAAAAACGTAAGAAATGATGGCAACACTGAGTGTAAACCCAAAGTTGTAATTAATTGGAATGTATCCTAGATAAATGAATCCGAAATCCTGCTTTTCATTTGTATACTTAAACTCCAATGTAAAGATGAACTGCCAAACAAATATAGAACTTCTTCTTTTGAAGGTACTTAGATCTCAAAAACTCAACTGTTACAATAATTCTGTAACTATAATTACAGTCTTTTATAAGACACAAACACACATACCACACACAGCCTTTCAGTGTCAGCTGTGTATTAAATAGTACATGCTGCATGAGTAGTTGTGTCAGTAATCTAGGTCTGTCCATCTATTTAGGGCTGATTAATTAGAGCATCTGAATAAGGCCAGAGAGGGAGCAAGAGAGGGAGAGACACACTGCCAGTATGAATAGATAATCTCTGTGCCACTTCCCCTGCCACCACAGGGATTGTGGTGATTTATTGGGCCAGATCACACAGTCCGTTTGTCTGCACAAATATGCGTCCAGATTTACTGAAATTCTTGAACTAATTTGAACTAACTTTTAAGGATGAGTGCACTCTGTGGAACACAATAATATGTCTGCCGGGAAGAAGCTTGATTTAATTGCTTTTGTCATTGTGTGTGCCATAAAGCATAACAATATTTGCATACCCCAACATCCCTATGGGAAATATGAACAGGCCTTTTTTTTATTTATTATTGAGGACCAAGCCCCAGTAGACTGAGCTATAGGGCGTCCCGGACCAGCTTCTTTTAATTATTTAACGTTTTTTTATATATTTCAAATTCAGGTTTATCCAATTTAATAATTTATCTTTGTTCCATTTTCACCTCTTCCCAAGCTTGAAAAGTTGCTGGTGTTCAGTTTGTTGCAATATGCAACCTCCCTCTAGTTCAGCGGTTCTCAAACTGTGGTCCGCGGACCACTGGTGGTCCGCGAGGGTACTGCAGGTGGTCCGTGGAAAAAAGCTAAATAAAATCCACTTTTTATTATCAAGGATTTTCGGGGACCACCTCATATGTGACTAGCTCTATCAAAATCAGTCGCATTGACCTGAAGACACATTTTGAGTTGTATACACTGTCAGGAAAGAGGAGATTCCTAGCTTTCTAATGATATCAGGCAGTGGGGTAGTGGTCGTTGGGCTCATCGGACATTTATGAGAGAAAATCTCTAATGTCCGAGTGCAAGTGAATGCACCACAAGACACGAGCCTTGTAACCCCTCCCCCGGCCCTGGCAGGAGCGTGGAAATATGATTGGCGGCGATTTCATTTTAACAGGACAGCGCAAAACGAGAAGCATCCGGACCCAAGTACTGTAGACGGAAGGAATGACGTATTTGCGGTCTACAATGACAGAGAAGAGACTGTAAAGTTTGGCTGTACTCAGCATTGAATCAAAACCATCATCAAAACGCACTAAAGCTTTGGATCTTAATCAGTTTGTGAGGCGTTTTGCTGAACAGAATGGTAATCACCGCATCATAACAGTGATTGACAGCTGATAGGAATAATATAATTGTTAATATTATCATATTAATTCAGACAAACTTCGATGAGACAGTTAATTAATGTACTTATTGCAGCAGTCTGCATACATTTGGTACCCCTGGTCTAAGAGTGAAACAAACTAATTCAGTTATTGTCCAGTTAAAATGCATTCAATTATGTCTGCCATCTTATATATTTCTATTGAAGGCTTTACTGATGTGCCACAATAATGTCACCTAGTTATTCAGTTAAAATATCAATATGTTGGCTTTCCAAGTTAACATTGACTGCGATTAAATCAGCATATACTACTGCCAGGGGATGCCACCCCTCAAAATCTCTTGCCACCCCATGAATATTTTTCTAGATCCACCCCTGAGTAGGCTATATTTTTCGTTTCGTTTAATAAGTTAATTTCAGGACAACTTTGGGAATTTGGGAGTTTGTTTTGAGATTTAAATAGATTTTGAAAGTGGAGATAGAGAGAGAGAGAAACAGTGCTGTCTGCTTAGTATCAATACTGTAGCTCAAGCCTTTATGCAACTTAGGCCTATCCATTGTTTATGTTACTTATATGCCTGTGTGTCCATTGTTTTGAGTCTGTGTGTGTTGAGCGCAGCACCGTCTGCTTTTTGCAGCACAGTAACTAAAGCATACCGGTAGTTTTTTTGTAGACCTGTCTGCCCGTTTTGTGCATGTGCGTGCGTGCGCACTTGTGGCATTGTTTGGGATGACCTAATTCAAATGCCGTCCTCTTTGAGAAACATACACAACGCAGACAGACACCGGTCACAAAAGTATCAGATAGGCTTCACTTTACTTTTGATTGTCTATGATTAACTATAAAAAAATATCGGCGTTTTAACACTACGTTTATATATGTACTTATTTGTATGGTTTGCATATGAGGTGGTCCGCAAAAACCCTTGATAATAAATAGTGGTCCGCATAAACAAAAAGTTTGAGAACCCCTGCTCTAGTTGCCACCAAATCCTACAAACTATCCCTTTAATGGAAGTCCAGGAAGATGACTGGATCTGGTCTTTACCACACATGTTTTCTAGAAATATTTAATCAGCAGCAAAAATGTTCAGTTGGGTTTTAGGCTTCTTGTTTTTCTTCCGAAACTCAACACTGCCTGGAGATTTTTTTAAACAGTAATTGGCTATTGGTGGAGAGATGTGAAAGTGGGCAAAGTTGAATTCAAAAGCGTCAAAAAGGACTTTGAAATGGAATGAAACCCATCGACGGCACACTATTCAAAACAGGAATCGAACTTATCCTACCCCCCCTCCCCCCCTTAGGTCACAGGCTCCTCCAACAGTGCTACGCAATAAAACAGATACACAGAAAAAATTGTGAAATAGTGCAATAAGAGTCTACAAGTGATTGGAATATGATATATTAGATAAATAATTTCTAAGTAGCAGCCAGATGAATGTTATGGATGCTCAGGACACGTTCGATTCCTGTTTTGAATAGTGTGCCGTAGATGGGTTTAATTTAATTTCAAAGTCCTTTTTGACGCTCTGTGTAAACTTCGCACACTGCCACTCCACCATCCAATCACAGAGGTTGAGGACTGATCACGGGGTTTGTCAAGCTAAGCACATGGTGTAGTCCCAAGCGATAGCTGAGGATTCTGGGTAGTGTAGTGTCTTCGGCCATCCTAAAACTCCGAAAAAACATTTGTTTCTCCGAATCGAAGGGGGAAAATACAAAAGCATTGCACACAATTCAAACCAATCAATGTTGTGTAATCAACAAGGATAATCTGGTGTTTTTTAATCGATGAGTAGTGCAGATATCACTGTAAAATCAATCGACAGTAAGGAGAATACTTACTTCCTGTAAGGATTTGCAGTACTCCATTCCTTCTGCTTCCCTTTTTGTTTGTTGTCTGTCTGTCTGTGTTTGTCTCCCGGGCTGGGCGTGGTTGACCTACTTCTGGTTCCTGACAATTCATCTCCGCAGCTGCTTCTCATTCATCCTGATCATCTACTCATCCACACCTGCTTATTAACCCGGTCTCCTCATCCAGTCTTCACCAGTTGGTCGTCAAGATTACACTGGTAAACGTATTGCTTTCTAGCTTAGCCTGACACAACTCTGGAATCAGTTTTTGTCTTACCTGTTTGTCTCTCTATCCAGAAGCCCATCATCACCTCCTCCGCTAGCCACGTCCAGCCACTTCCTCGTCGGATTCATCCGCTCTCCACGCTACCTGCTCCAGCCTGCTCGCTCCCCTCGCTCTGAAACCCCTGCTCGCCACACTCCTGTCTGGTAGGACAAACACTAACTCTTACTCCAACCTACTCACTCTCGGGAGCGTACAGACTCAGGCTCAAGCCACCTCTCATCTGCCTGGCGATATCCCCAGCTCACTCCGGAGCCTCGGCTGAGGATCTCCATTCCCTAGTTTTTGAATCCCCTTTCCTGGACTATATTACACAGTTAATATCCCCTGTCACGATACAAAAATAAACCTTTTGCTACAAACTCCTGTTTTTCTGTCCGTGTTTGTATTGTGGGTTCAGTCCTGAAAAGCGATCACGGAGCTTAACAGAACGAACTGGTCATAAAATGAACCCCACAAACACCGGACCAGACTCTTCCACTGTCCAGCACGCCCTGTCTCATCAAGGCAATCTGTCGGGTCAACATGAACAGTTAATCCGTGCATTGGTGGAAAGTAACCAATCCATGGCTCTGCACATCTCTAACCTGGCTGCTCAGATCTCCAACCTGACGACAGCAGCTATAACTCCTGCCACCTCTAATCCCCCTCCAGTAACTACTCCATGCCGGGATTTCCCCATCACCGACCCTGAGCCGTTTCATGGTGAGGTGGAGAAATGCAGGGGATTTATCTTTCAGTGCAGCAAGGTGTTTCGCCAGCGCCCCCAGTCTTTTTCTTCTGATGTTACCAAGATAAACTATGTGTTGAGTTTGCTTCGTGGTAAAGCCTTAACTTGGGCTGAGGCACTAAGTTCATCAGTGGATTATGACAGCCTTTCTTTTGGAGTTTTTTCTGAACAACTGTCTGTAGTTTTTGATCACACTGACTATTCTGGCTCGGCTGACAATCGTCTGCTAAAGATACAGCAGGGGAATCGGACCGTGGCAGATTACTCCATTGAGTTTCGTACACTGGCGGCAGAAGCCCGATGGGACGAGGCGGCTCTAAAGGCAGTGTTCGTTAAAGGATTAAAGGAGCAACTGAAGGACGAGCTGGCCGCTCGAGATGTGCCAGTAGACCTTCAATCCCTGATTGATTTGGTTTCTCGTCTCGACAGCCGGCTAAGGGAACGTCGTGCGGAGCGAGGACAGCGTCCACCAAGTGCCTTTTTCAGTAAGCCGAGCTATCCTCCCAGAAGTGCTCCCTTTGATTCCACACCATCTGCGTTTTCCTCGCCATCTCACATGCCCACCTTGGATAAGGAGGAAGCGATGCAGGTGGGAGGTGCAGGATTATCACCTGAGGAACGCCTTCGCCGCATGAGGGCAGGAGGGTGCCTGTATTGTGGCAAACTGGGGCATCTCCTGGCCGGTTGCCCTGTCCGCCCAAACGCAGGTGCTCGTCGGTGAATTTGGGGGTCCTGACGAGTACACTTCCTACCTCAATTATTGCCCCTACTTTGCGTCGTTTCCTCATACCTGCCAGACTCTGTTCCAACTCTCAGACCTTGCCCCTTTCCGCCCTCATAGACTCTGGTGCTGAGGACAGTTTTGTGGACCTGGAGCTTGCCAACCAGCTGGGAATTAAATTGGAATCCTTATCGGACCCCATGACTGCTTATGCCTTAAATGGCCAACGCATCTCTAGGGTGACCCAGCAGACCTTACCTGTAACTCTGTTTATTTCGGGGAATCACAGAGAACAGATCCAACTCAAGGTCATTTCCGCTCCATCTACCCCGCGGGTTCTTGGTTACCCTTGGCTTCACGCTCACAACCCTCATATTGATTGGGCTGGAGGAAGGATAATTGCTTGGAATCAGAAGTGTCACCTTAACTGTTTGCAATCAGCTGTACCTCCATTTCCTGCTAAGCCAGTGTCTGCTCCTTGTGACTCTTCTGATGTGGATTTATCTGGCGTACCTGAGGTTTACCACAAGCTGGGGGAAGTTTTCTGCAAGGATAAGGCTCTTTCTCTCCCTCCTCACCGTCCATATGACTGTCCCGTCAATTTGCATCCTGGAGCGCAGTTACCAACAAGCAAGCTCTATAATCTGTCCCGGCCTGAGAGAGAGGCCATGGAGAAATATATCGGTGATTCTCTGGCTTCTGGAATAATCCGTCCTTCTTCCTCCCCTCTGGGTGCGGGGTTTTTCTTCGTGGAAAAGAAGGATAAATCACTACGTCCCTGTATTGACTTCCGTGGATTGAATAACATCACTGTGAAAAACAAGTACCCACTTCCCCTGATTAACTCTGCTTTTGAGCCTCTCCAAGGTGCCACCATCTTCTCAAAGCTGGATCTCAGAAACGCTTACCACTTGGTTCGGATCCGCCAAGGTGATGAATGGAAGACCGCCTTTAACACTCCCCTTGGCCACTTTGAGTACCTTGTCATGCCCTTCGGACTCTCTAATGCCCCAGCAGTTTTTCAGTCCCTGGTGAATGATGTTTTGCGGGATTTCCTCAACCGGTTTGTTTTTGTTTACATCGACGATATCTTGATCTTTTCCAAGAGCCTGGAGGAACACCAGAATCACGTCAGCCAGGTTCTACAGAGACTGCTAGAGAACAAGCTGTACGTCAAGGCTGAGAAGTGTGAGTTTAACCAGGAACGTGTCAGCTTCCTTGGATTTATCATCAGACAAGGCAGGCTGGAGGCGGATCCTGGAAAGATTCTTGCTGTCTCCGAGTGGCCAGTCCCCACGACGCGGAAGGAATTGCAGAGGTTCCTGGGTTTCGCCAATTTTTATCGCCGGTTCATTAAGGACTTCAGCAGGATCGCAGCTCCACTCTCCAGTCTCACTTCCATCAAGGTCAGGTTCTCCTGGACCTCGGAGGCTAACGAGGCCTTTCTCAGACTCAAGTCTCTGTTCACTTCTGCCCCCATCCTCATCCAGCCGGACTCTAGCAAACAATTTGTTGTTGAGGTTGACGCATCAGACATCGGAGTCGGCGCTGTCCTGTCTCAGACAGCAGGGCCAAACAACAGGCTTCACCCGTGTGCGTTTTTCTCTCGCCGTCTCTCCCCTGCGGAGAGAAACTATGATGTGGGCAACAAGGAACTGCTGGCAGTGAAGATGGCTTTGGAGGAGTGGAGACACTGGCTTGAGGGCAGTGAGCAGCCATTTCTGGTTTGGACAGACCATAACAATTTGGAATACATCCAGTCAGCCAAGCGGCTGAACTCCCGACAAGCTAGGTGGGCTCTCTTCTTCGGCCGCTTCAACTTCTCCCTCACCTATCGCCCTGGTTCCAAGAATACCAAGCCCGATGCTCTGTCCAGATCGTTCTCGTCTGTGAGTCCAGTAACCTCTGTTGACTCAATACTCCCCCTGAGTTGTGTTGTGGGAGCCATCACCTGGGAGATTAGTAATTCCATTCAAGAGGCCCTTTTGGAACAACCCGACCCAGGAAGCGGGCCGCCTAACCGTCAGTTTGTTCCCGACTCTGTTCGTTCCCAAGTCCTGCAGTGGGTCCACAGTTCCCGTTTCTCGAATCACCCCGGTGCCAATCGAACACTTTCTCTCCTCCGAAGACACTTCTGGTGGCCTACAGTCGACAGAGACACAAGGGAGTTTGTGTCAGCTTGCACAACCTGTGCTAGGAACAAGGCCTCCCATCAGAAACCCGCTGGGCTGCTCCAACCCCTTCCAATCCCTAGTCGACCCTGGTCACATATAGCCCTGGACTTTGTCACCGGTCTGCCTCCCTCTCAAGGGAACACAACCATTCTAACAGTCGTTGATCGTTTCTCCAAGTGTGCACACTTTGTTGCTCTACCCAAGCTCCCTTCAGCCCTGGAGACCTCCAAACATCTAACACAGCATGTTTTCCGTCTACACGGTATCCCAGCTGACATTGTCTCCGACCGGGGTCCACAATTCACATCTCAGGTTTGGAAGGCTTTTTGTCAGTCTCTTGGAGCTTCAGATAGTCTAACATCTGGCTTTCATCCCCAGTCCAACGGCCAAACTGAGAGGGCAAATCAGGACCTGGAGTCTGCTCTCCGCTGTGTGGCTAACAGTAATCAGAGGACCTGGAGCTCCCATCTACCGTGGGTGGAGTACTCACATAATTCCCTCACCTCATCTGCCACGGGACTCTCACCCTTTGAAGCCTCTCTGGGTTACCAGCCACCCCTGTTCCCCGAAGAGGAGAGTGAGTTGGCTGTTCCTTCTGTCCAGCAACATGTCCAACGTTGCCGTAAGATCTGGAGGGACACCCGCTTGGCTCTCCTCCAAGCATCCGCCAGGAGTCAACAGTCAGCCAACCGCCGTCGACATGTTGCTCCCCCTTATGCCCTTGGACAATCGGTATGGTTGTCCTCCAAGAACATCCCCCTCCTCACCGAGTCCAAGAAACTGTCCCCTCGGTTTATTGGTCCCTTCCCCATTGTGCGACTCATCAATCCCTCTGCTGTCCGTTTAAGGCTCCCCAGAAATATGAGAATCCATCCCAC
The DNA here is from genome assembly GCF_902827115.2 of Pseudochaenichthys georgianus. Lineage (NCBI taxonomy): Eukaryota > Metazoa > Chordata > Actinopteri > Perciformes > Channichthyidae > Pseudochaenichthys > Pseudochaenichthys georgianus. Next base: position 30,545,107 of record NC_047524.1, on the reverse strand, counting down.
TTTCCATGTCTCTCAAATCAAGCCAGCTCTCACCAGCGACCTGTGCCCTCCGGCCGTTCCCCCTCCTCCCCCCCGTGTCATCGATAACCATCCAGCCTACTCCGTGCGGCGTCTCCTGGATGTTAGACGCCGGGGTAGGGGTCTACAATACTTGGTGGACTGGGAGGGCTACAACTTGGAGGAACGTTGTTGGGTTCCTCGTTCTCGAATCATGGACCCAGTCATGGTCAGGGAATTCCACAGGGCCCATCCTGACAGGCCTGGTGGTCGCCAGGAGGCTCCCGTTGAGGGGGGGGGGGGGTACTGTAAGGATTTGCAGTACTCCATTCCTTCTGCTTCCCTTTTTGTTTGTTGTCTGTCTGTCTGTGTTTGTCTCCCGGGCTGGGCGTGGTTGACCTACTTCTGGTTCCTGACAATTCATCTCCGCAGCTGCTTCTCATTCATCCTGATCATCTACTCATCCACACCTGCTTATTAACCCGGTCTCCTCATCCAGTCTTCACCAGTTCGTCGTCAAGATTACACTGGTAAACGTATTGCTTTCTAGCTTAGCCTGACACAACTCTGGAATCAGTTTTTGTCTTACCTGTTTGTCTCTCTATCCAGAAGCCCATCATCACCTCCTCCGCTAGCCACGTCCAGCCACTTCCTCGTCGGATTCATCCGCTCTCCACGCTACCTGCTCCAGCCTGCTCGCTCCCCTCGCTCTGAAACCCCTGCTCGCCACACTCCTGTCTGGTAGGACAAACACTAACTCTTACTCCAACCTACTCACTCTCGGGAGCGTACAGACTCAGGCTCAAGCCACCTCTCATCTGCCTGGCGATATCCCCAGCTCACTCCGGAGCCTCGGCTGAGGATCTCCATTCCCTAGTTTTTGAATCCCCTTTCCTGGACTATATTACACAGTTAATATCCCCTGTCACGATACAAAAATAAACCTTTTGCTACAAACTCCTGTTTTTCTGTCCGTGTTTGTATTGTGGGTTCAGTTCTGAAAAGCGATCACGGAGCTTAACACTTCCGGGTGTACAATTCTCCGTTATCCAATGGGAATGGACGCTCGTAATACAATAGAGGGGACATGATCATTATCTTTGAAAATAACGTTAACTAAAGGGAACAATCTATTTGACACAGCTGAAGCTCTGGCCTTCCTTAAAAACTAACTAATTTAATAAAAATCACAGTTGTATTACACACAATGCACTGTTTTTTGAGAAAATGTTTTCGTAACTAATGTAATTTTTACATTCTGACGAAAAATAAAAATAATTATGAATACAAATAAAATAAAAGAAGCCTCCCGTGAGTTACTACAAGCTATAAAGTAGATTTAAAAAAACGTTTTATAGAATAAAAGCTCACTGCGGGACGATGTAGAAATGCGTGTGTGCACCACGACAAAGGAGCCTCATTCACTTTACATTGGGGTTGTTTGCGTGGTGCCGACACGTAAATGTAACAAAGTTCGTGACTCCACCACGGTGGTGGTGTGGTGTTAAGGAGTCGTGGTGGAGTCACGCATTCTGGTGATATCAGGTTGGATCATACGGTCATGTAGCCAGTGGTGGAATGGGACTAAAAATCATCCCGGGACTCTCGACCAGCCCACTTCGGTACCGCTAGTAAATTGTCAACGGGGGGAGTGGGGGATGTCAGGGGCGGCGGGTGCTGTAGGCTAGGGAAGGCTAAGCCTTCCCAAATATTTGTGTCACTGCATCCTGGTAAAATACAAATATAATGTAATGTCTGTGTCTTTGACATTAGCGCTGCTAGCCACCTGTGCCCTGTACTACGAAGCCAGTTCAACATACCCTGGATATGTTTGAGTAACAAACAAACTAACAACAACAAACTAACAAACGAGATCTCGCTAAGCGGTCCTACGACGCTGGTTATCAACTCGGTAAATCAAGTAGAGATGGGCGAGTCATGATTCATCCGGATCATTAACCCGGATCCTAGTAATGAGCCGGTCGTGACGAGTCTCCCTCTCGATTAACCCGAGTCCTTTGAGTCCTACACCTGATGTGACGTAACAATTAAAACTATAAATTGCGTCACTCTTTACTCTCTTTATAACGTGTACAATCACATTACAACGTTGTTGTATCCAGAGATCCAGCAGACTCGTCGCCATGCACGAATCAACAGCAAATTCAGCCCCTCCTCCGGCTCCCGCGAGAGTCCCGTGAGCCGTGAGTGAGCCGTGAGTCGTTGGACTCGCGGGAGCCGTGAGTGAGCCGTGAGCCGTGAGCCGTGAGTGAGCCGTGAGTCCGCAAATCTCTGAGTCTGCTGCGACTCGTCGAGGGAGCCGTGGGACTCGCGGGAGCCGTGGGACTCGCGGGAGCCGTGCGAGCCGGAGGAGGGGCTGAGTCTGCTGTAGATTCGTGCATGGGGACGAGTCTGCTGGATCTCTGGATCTGCTGCCTGCTATATGTTACGGCTCTGAGTCCTCGTAGGCTACTGGTCTCTCTCGATCATTGACCTGGATTCACGGATCCCGCGATTTTTCCGGCTCTAAATTAAGTTTCAGTGTAGACTTCTAACAAAATGGTCATGTTGTGCAACAGTCTCCTCAGGAAATGCAGCTATTATTACAGGAGACTCTCCTGTAATAATAGCTGCATTTCCAATAAGGAATCGGATCTTACTTGGAAACTCGTTTATTTTGAACATGGCACACAAAAAGAAACAAATGATAGAAAATTGCAAAACAGTTAGAATATATAAAATGTAATTATACAATTATTATTATTATTATTATTATTAAATGAAAACACAATTGTGCTTAAGTACAGGAACATATTAAAATAACTATATACATATAATGCAAAACACTTATTTTTTAAAATGCACACAGACACACATGTTTTATTAAAGCAAAAGACACTGTGTAGCGGAGGTTAATGTAACGTTAGTTTAATATGCTGGTTAAATGCAACAACTTTTCGGTTTCACCGGTAGGATTTCTACGGTCTTGGTCATGCTGACTCATATGACTCAAATGACTCGTATGATCCGGATCTCTTCAATGATTGACTCAGAAGACTCCGAGTCCATAAAATGATCCGGATTTGCCATCTCTAAAATCAAGCCAGGGTTTCTCTCACCAGCTGAGAGCGCGTTCACGTGAAAGGGGTGGGGTTAGCTACACTTGACCAATCACAAACAGGGACAAGTGTACTGACAGCGCAGCGTCATACTTCATTAATGAAAAGTAAACTAATATTAGACAAATATGAGCTTTAAACATCCATGACTTAAACATATAATCCAGGATACAAGCCACAGAGTTGCACCTGCAAGGTGAATACAGAACAACTGGTTAAAAAATACCTAGGCCTACCGAGTGTTTGAAAGCGTATAGTTTTATGATATCACTGCCCCATCTAAGACACGAGTGGATCTGACTTTAATTACATTTGACTCGAGTGTTTCGTCAATATAATGTGTTGCTTAAAATAATACTTCTGCATACAGTATGTGACACTGTAAGTGTTGCACGGCCAGATACGGCTGGAGAAGCTGACTCAGATAAGGAAATATATGATATTATATGATCGATGATCTGATTGATGATGTAATGATAAGTGCGACACGTCGGCGTCTTCTCTGCATACGGCAGTTTAAACTGTATTTCCTTTATCCTGTAATATGACTTGAGAGATTTAAACTCCGCACACTGAGTTGATCTCTTTTCTATAGACGCCGGAGGCGGGCAGCGTCAGGTAAAATAAGTTATTTAGCCTTCTCAAACCTGAGCCTCACGCGCCGCCTATGGGGGATGTGCTAGTGATTTATCCGACCGGCCCACTTCGGTACCGGCACATCGGGATTCGTCCCGATGGCCAGTCCGCCACTGCACCCAGCCCACGTAAACTGTCAACGTGGGGAGCCTCGCTGCGGGGAAACGGTGGACCTAGTGTCCCGATCGGAGTGGGAATAATAATAATAATAATCCGTGCATTTTATCCATTAATTTCTCCAACATTGTGGTAAAAAAACACACGTTTAATCCATGTTGGTGTACTACAACTACAAAAAGCATCGGTTTGTTTTCTCATCAGGAAATGCAGACCAGCTCAAACAAACCATTTTTAATCATCATCCTCACGATCATTTAATGTATCATATGTTCGCCGAATTGACATGAAAGCACTAATAAATGTAGTTTCATCCACTTGAGTTTACAACTACAAAAATAATCGATTTGTTTTTATATCACATCCTACGGGAGGGAAAAGAAAGTTTGGGGCTCTCTGCTGGAACTGCTACCCCCACGACCCGACCACGGATAAGCGGGAGAAGATGGATGGATGGATGGATGGATCCTACAGGAGGAAATTCAGCAGCTCTCACTACCGATTTTTAATCCTAATTTAATCATTATCTTCACCACGATCATTTATGTTTATGTCGCCGAATTGACATGAAAGCACTGACAAATATGAATATACTGTAGTCAACTTCATTAAAACGTTATTAACGTGCCAAAACTTAGTAATTCACCATTTCTACGCATAACAACACACTTTGTCCGTGTTTGGCTCTCTCGCCGCACAGTGAAGCGTTCCCGCTTTGACGTCACTTCCGGCTTCCCCCAAAACTTCAAAATGAGTCGAAGGAATTTCCCCGCGATGTTCGAAATTATTGATATTTATCGGAACGGTATCGCACCTTCTTTTTTAAACTGACGGTTCGAGATGACTAGCCCAATATTTCATTGCACAACAGTTGTTGGGATGCTGTCACAGGCTCTTTAAGTCGCTTTGGATAAAAGCAGCATGCAAATGAAATGTAAGTCTGGATTTAATGTCCTATTCTTTCACACACAGTGACGTCACGAGCTACCCACAATGCAACGCATGCCATATATATATAAATACGCCATTTTCCTGGAGGTGCTAATATCCTGGAGGTGCTAATATAAACAGCTAGCTAACATAGCCAGGCAGCGCACTAGGTTTATTTCTGAATTAACGACCGAAGAAATCGCTGCATGTCTTCGGATTACATCTCTGGACTTGAGGGGTGTGCTCTAGGTCGTTACCAGCGTACATTAGAGCTGTGTGGGTTGTCGGATTGCCCTTACAGACTGCCTGCAGATGTATGGAAAAACGACCCTCGAAAGTGGCCTTCGGTCGATTTTGGCAGCATCTACGTCTATCTTCTGGAAACACCAGGTGAATACCCCACTTGTCACAATAATATTATCCTGCCAATGCATATATGTGGTATTTTAGAGTTGACTATATTGATTAAGGCAATAGACTATGATATTCTGCTTGCACCTCGCGTGAAATGGCGGATACCGGAAGTACGGTGTCGCCCTCGGCCCAAAACCTGTATGTGTGTGTGAAAGAATGGTAATTTATCACGGTATCTGATGGGAACAGATAAGAATAAAAGCTGTGCAAAATGAAATGCCACGGCACCACCATGTAGTGTCATAAAAACAACCTTCTTTATCCTCCCACTTACAAGATGTTGATTCCTTTCTGTATCTTTGCTGACCATTTACACAATGTCCATTTATAAGCACACATACATGCAGTATGTCGGCAAACAATGGAGTTTAGCTGTGGCCTTATGTCTTCATTCTTTCAGTGATTATGATAGTGTTAATGTAACAGAAGTGCAGAAAATCCAAGTACTCTGCCCATCATTGTGTCTCTCAGCCTTTCTCTCTTTTAGGCATCTATTCTTCATATTGTTGTGTGTTTGACTTTGTGGGGGTGTGTGTGGGTGGCTGCTCTTTTTTGGTTGTTGTCTATGTGTGCGTCTGTGTGTGTTTGTCTGTGTGGGTGCTAGCTGTTTGTATGCACTGCATGTGTGAAGAAAGAAGGACGAAAGGAGCTGCTGAATCTCACCAGAATATAACACACACACACACACACACACACACACACACACACACACACACACACACACACACACACACACACACACACACACACACACACACACACACACACACACACACACACACACACACACACACACACACACACACACACACACACACACACACACACACACACACACACACAAAGAAAAGCATTCAAGAATATAAAGTGGAAGGCATCAGGATTCAAGGTTGTATCTCAGGCTGCACGGTAATAAGAAAACAGAAACTGTAAGCTTATGATCTGGCTTCCATATCATATTTTGAAGTCTTTCCTCATGAAAGACATGGATGTATAAAGAGAACTGGACACAGTGTTGAAGGCGGTCCCTTGTTCATTCCTATTAAAGTTGCTCATTGGTACATAAACCACAAATAGCCTCACTGTATTTACAAAAAGTAGTCGGACCATCCCTGGACTTGAGCCCAATGAGCATGCCCACTTTCCTCAAGTTCCGCCTCCAATCCGCTCTGTCACATCTGGTCTCGGCTTATTCAAATGAATGGGGAGGGAAAAGAACTCTATTCAGCTTTTAGCACATTTGACAATTGTTATGACCTAATGGTTTATGAGGAATATTAAAGTGTTTGTTCTGTGAAGCTGATGTACCTTCTTTTGTTATGCTACATGCTAGCTGGTTTGATGCTAGCTAGTTCAGGGGGGGCGAGATGATTTCAGAATCCTCTTGATGTGACCCCTGAGGTGTTTTTTTTATTTAGTATTATTATTTGTATTATTAATAATAACGTGTGCATAGACACTTTTTATTATTTAAGTCTGTTTAATAGGTAAGGGGGACAAATAAAGGCATTTTTTTTATTCTGCGCACCTGCTGGAGCAATGCTGGGAAAAAAGAGAGGACTAAAAGCAAGAGTCTTACAAGTGGTGCCCCACGTTAACTGTACACACTGTATTATCCACAGAGAAGCGAGTAAAACGCTCGACCCAGAGCTTCAAAGTGTTCTTTCATAGTGTGGCTGATGAGCAGGTTGCAGGTGTGGTTGATTGGGAGATTGCTCCCAGCCGTGTAGAGCAGACCAGCAGGCAGGGGGGGGGAGAGAGAGAGAGACACACAGTAGAAACAAACACATACAAACACTACCTGAGGTTACCTAACTGTAACCCAGCTTCTATGAGTATTGGCGCAGCCCTCTAAGGCTATCGCTATTGGGTTATCCCTCTGCGCCCCCGCGCAGTACTGAAAACACTTGTGGTCCACACATTTGTAACTGATGACTCAGACCACATGTTAGGAAATAAACAACTTTTATTTCGATCACACTCCCCCCCAAACCGTCAAGGTCGGCTTTGTTTTTTCGGCGGCTCTCCTGGAGTAGACGCCGAACGGGAGTATCTCACTCCCTTCTTACCCCCCCTCTCTGGTGGGGGCCCGTCAGTGCGGGACGGTGCCCTGGAGGTGCGGGTCGAAGCCCCAGCCGCCGCTGACGGACGATTCTGACGGACGATTCTGACGCCTCGGCTGCTGTTGCTGCTGGTGTCTGTCCGTCTGCCGCTGTGGCCGGGTTGGCTGCTGCTGCTGCCGCTGGTGTCGCTGCTGCTTCACCGCTGGCTGGAGCCAGCCGACGTGCTGGCGGATGTCCTCCGCCTGCTCCGAAGCCGCCTTCATGGAATCAACCATGGCCAGGAACTGGGGCCCGAACAGCCCGTCCGAGCTGATCGGAGCGTCCAGTAAGACCTTCCTGGCTGGCTCTGTGACCGCTGCCTGCTGTAACCAGAGGTGACGCTGGATCTGTGTCATCCATGCCGTAATCCTCGCCTGGGACACCGCCACGGCTGCGCACAGCGTGAGCGCCGTGCTGGCCGCCTTAGCGATCTCCTCCGACTCCTCTGGAGCCACGGTGGTGGATCGCTCGACCAACGTCACCACCGAGTTGGTCAGCAAAGCGATGTTGTTTGCCGCTGCTGACGCCTGGAACGCACACTGGTGCGCCCGGTCAGCCTGGTGGGCAACATACTGGTCCTTGGGGTCGGCCAACATAGGGCGCCGTCCGGCGACCAAGTTGGCCTGTCTTACACCGAAAAATGCCGTTAAGCTCGGTTCCAGAGCGGGGGTGGTTGGGAAAACCTCATCTGTGAAACCCTCCACCTTGGTGAAGGGGACAAAGGAGGCCACCGGAGCCCTCAAGCTCCTCGGGTTCGCCGCTGCACCTTCCTGATGCCGCCTAATGGCGGGGAAGCGCGGCCAGATCAGATCACTCCTGCCCGTCTGCACCCGGGAAAACACGCCCGCCATGTCGTCCAGAGCCACCCTCTCCCGTACTCGTGGAACGGGGAGACCTCTACATGCTGCTGCCTTGCCGATTATTTCCGGCAGCTCCAGCATGATGCCTCCCAATGCCGGTAGCGCCGTGGCCACGGAGAAGGGGACCACGTGCTCGACCGCCACCTCTGACTCTCGCTCCGACCCCGTCTCCCCTGTCCGGGGAAGAGGGGGAAGGGGAGAGCCGCATGGCGAGCCCTGGAGGGAGGCGGGGAAGGAGCCCCCCACTCGCCTCCATAAACAGGCTGTCCTGGATGGGCACCTGCCCACCCCAGACGTCTTCCTCACCCGCAGCAGCTAGGGCGTCCGCCCTTTGCTTCCTGTCGGATGACGCACACGATGAGGACATGCGACCTGCTGGCTGAGAGCCGCGTCCGCGTGCTCTGGCCCCAGACAGGCTGCGCATATCGGATGCAATCATAGCTCATAATGTAGCCTGTATTGCACGAAGGGCACATACGGACACACTCTTTATTGCTCATGCTGTTGCTTTCTCGTGCTTCAGTAAACTGCTGGTTGCTGAAGAAAAGAGGGAGCAGATCACCGGGCAACCTCCCTATTTATACCGGAAGGTGGCCCGAGGGTGGGGCCCACCTAGCGGGTGGGCGTGGACTACAAGTGTTTTCACTACTGCGCGGGGGCGCAGAAGGGTAAACCCAATAGCGATAGCCTTAGAGGGCGAAGCCATATACGAAATAGAACAGGGGTTTCAGGGACGGCAGTGACAGTCGGTCCGTTCCTCTATATGTCTGTCGGACTCAAATCTAAAGGGTGCAATAACGATTTTTATCTAATATGCATAAACAGCGGACACTGTTTATACGCAGCCTTCACAAACCACACACGGCCAGATAGCTTATCCAACAGTTAGACCCTACATACGAGACACAACCTTTATAGTCCGAAAAAAGTGTGATTATTTTATGATATTTTACACATATGATGATTATGAATACTGTGGGCCGACATACCTTAGTGTGATTATAAGTGCATGTGAGTGAATATTGGCATGCAAATTCGTTTTTATATGTCCTATAATTATATTAATTGTCTCAATGCGCTCATACATCTTAAGAAAGTTATCACCAATAATGTTAAGAATGTTTTTAGAGAACGTTATCCTACCTTTCAGAAGAACATTCTGGGAACCAAAATAAAACGTCCCGCTGAAAACATGCCTAGAACAATGAATGATAACATTCTCAGAATTTTTTGAGAACCAAAAATGTCTAGCTGGGAACTCACACATGCAATATCTGCTTACAGCTTATCATGAATTACATGAAAAAACATCCTTTTCAAACAAATGCAACAAGTTTGTTTTTTAAAGCGCTTTAGAAATAAATCTGACGTGGATCATGACCGTGTTAATATTTGCCATCACAGGAACGTTTTATAAAAATGCTTTACAAATGCACACACTTGTTACCAGTGTTGGGAAAGTTCACTTTCTACATGAACTAGTTCAGTTCACAGTTCACACATTTTAAAATGAACTAGTTCAGTTCATAGTTCATAATTCAAAATGTTGAACTAAAGTTCATGGTTTCAAAAATGAACTAATTTATAGTTCATAGTTATTTTTTCAATACGTTGCTGCGAGCTATTATTTGTCTCCTGTACGATGTTAATGGGCCATTTCAATTTTTACAATATCCTCAGAGGGCCGTACAAGTTATTGACCTCTGCTTAAAAAAACTAAAATCACAGCCCATTCATTTCATGCTGTGCAAAGAAAAAGCAACCTCTTAATCCAGATATCTCACCATGACTCGCGTATGCATGCACGTGCAGGGTGTGGCGTGACCACCAACACAGAAAGATATGGACACAAGATGTGTGCAAATGTATTTAGTTTCCTATCCATGTGAACATGGTTTAAGTGGGGGGGACCTAACCTCCTCTAGAGGGGTCCGGGGGGCATGCTCCCCTGGGAAGATTTGTTGCACTATGAGAGCAACATTAGGAGATCTATGGACACATCTCTCAACACCCAAACACAACTGTAAGCAGATTTTCTTTTAATTTATGGATATTTGACAAATCACTACCCTTTCAAACTGTATTCTTCTTTATTAATAACTGTCATATAGTATTTTATACCTGTTTACTTTATTCTCTTATTTTTTTTAGAACTATAATGATCATATAAAGATGTGCCTTTACCTCACTGACTGTAGACAAAGCTTCTTATATTCGTTAGCATAGCTAGCTAACCAGATGCTAATTATAACAACACAGTTATTGACTGTCTGATCAGTATGACAGATGAGCAGATCGCCACTGGGCTTTCAACTAAAGACACAGACACGCAGAAACTGCGGCATGTGTATGGACTTATCGGTACTGCAATTTCTGAAGTGCTGGAGTGGCGTGGCGTGGCGTGGGGAACCTCCGGCCCACCCCTGCCGTAGAGTCTCACTCTGAGCGAGTGCTGCTGCAGCTGCTCTCGGCTTCGTCCATACTAATTAATTAATTAATTCATTCAATGCTCGCCGGTTCCGCGGTTCCACATTGTTTGTTGTGAGGAGTCTGATATATTTAGTATATTTATATTTTAGTGCGACAGCCAGGGGTGACAGGCGCGTACGCGTCACAGGCAGCTTGCTGTTGCCAGATTGGGTGGTTTTCCGCATTATTTTGAAGCCTGTTTACGGTGTGTTTTAACTGGGTTTTCGGCTGAAAGGCATATGAAATCTGGCACACTTTTGAACGCCGTTATAATACAGTGCTGAGAATGAACGCACTTTTGAACGCCGTTATACAGCGCTGAGAATGAACGCGTTCTCAATTACGTTCATCTAGCGGAAATACAGTACGTTCAGTTCACGTTCGCCCAAAATATGAACGCGTTCATGAACGATCGTTCATTGAACGCGTTCAGGTACATCACTGCTTGTTACAAGAGCACAGAATATTGGCATTACAACCAGTTTTCGGTGGATTTCAAGATGGCGCCTGTGTCGGCATGCCGCTCCCTCAGCGATCTACCTTTAGCTATCCTGTTTTTGTTTTATGTTTGTCAGAATGTCTCTGCTCTGCTTGTCTATGATCGCCAAGCTCTCCTCCACCTAAGACCCTCACTGGAGTTTATACTGCTGCCCAAACCTACATCTGGCAACCGTAAATCGACTCCCCCCCCTCTACTGTCAGATATTCCCACCTACCTGCGCCGGTTGCCCTGCATCCTGCCTCACCGAAAGCGCTTTAGACAACGGGGAAAGCGTGGTGGCGCGCTTGCCCATCAAAAAGCACACCTGGCGGCTTCTCCTGGGACTTATCCACACATCAGATGTCATGGCCCTCCCGCTGCACGCCATGTGAGGGATCGATGGATTCGCCCTGTCTTTCCGGAGCTGCGGCCTCTGCTGGGCCCACTGGCAGCTCCTCCTGCCCGACTGACTGCTTCCGGTCCGCGCGGCGTTCAACACGCACATCTTCGTCCACTAAGATGCACTACACCTTCGGCACCTCCGGAGAGAAAACTCTGCATTGCTTTGCTAAACGCGAGGTCAATAGCAAACAAGACGTTCCTGTTAAACGACTTCTTCACCTCTCGTGATCTGGATTTGATGTTCCTGACGGAGACCTGGGTCCACACTGGCGAGTATGTACCGTTTTCTGAACTTCTTCCTCCCGACTGTACTTTCGTCAGCTCCCCCCGTACCACCGGCCGTGGTGGGGGCATAGCATCAGTGTTTAGAGCTAATCTCCAATGCCGATTGCTTCACCTTGTAACTAGTTATGCTAGCTTCGAGTTGCAGCTTTTTGAGCTGAACCCGGCCTCGCCTATACTCTGCGCAGTCGTGTATCGTCCATCAAAGTCCAATAATGATTTCATAACTGACTTTTCTGACTTTCTGTCCGGGATCATGGTGAAATATGATCGTGTTTTGATCTGCGGAGACTTTAACGTCCATGTGTGCTGCGAGTCCAAACCTCTGGTTAGGGACTTTTTAAATCTCCTCAACTCTTTTGGTCTCGTTCAGTCCGTGGTTGGCCCAACACAGGATAAAGGACACACCTTAGATTTAGTATTATCGTTTGGACTGTCTATCTCTGTGGATGAAATCTGTGCAGCAACGCATATCTCAGACCATTTACCGGTTCTGTTTACAACCTCGATCCCTTCTGGGGGAGTCGAATCACGTGCCCCTGCGCGTTGTCTGCGTTCAATTAACCCCTTGACTGCCTCACAGTTTTCAGATGCTTTTAATGCTTCTCCGATCTGTAAATTAGATGTGAACTGTGCTCTTAGTGCTGATGAGCTTATCTCCATGTTTTACTCGACATGCACACTAATACTGGATTCCGTTGCTCCTTTTACGCTTAGACGCACCAAAGTTCTCTTAGAGCCGTGGCTTAATGACTGAGTTCGCGCTCTTAGACGCGCTTGCAGGCGTGCAGAGAGAAAATGGAAAAAGGATAAACTTCATGTCTCCTTAGAAATCCTTCGTGCTTGCCTTTCCGACTACCAGACGGCAGTCAAAGCAGCCAAAATGGAGCATATGTCTCTGTTAATCTCTAAAAACAGCCATAAACCTCAGGTTCTTTTTAATGTCCTCAACTCGATCATTAATCCTTGTGATGCTTCTCCAATTGTGCCATCGACTACCCTTTGCGATACATTTCTTACATTTTTTATCGAAAAAGTATCTGTTCTTAGGCTAGCCCACACTAGTGCTACCCCAGATTCTGCTCCTTTTCTGTGCCCTGCTGTCATCGACTACTTTGAGCCTGTATCCCTCTCTTCTCTCTCGGATGTAGTTAAGCACCTGCGGCCGACAAACTGCACCTCAGACAGCATTCCCTCTCGCCTTTTTAGAGATGTTTTTGAATCAGTTGGAGCAAGTGTTTTATTGCTTGTAAACACCTCCCTTAACCAAACATGCCGTGGTTAAGCCACTACTTAAAAAGAAAAATCTCGACCCTTCCATTCACGCACATTTTAGGCCCATCTCCCAGCTACCCTTTTTATCTAAAGTCCTGGAGCGAGTAGTCTACGTCCAGCTGCAGTCGTTTTTAACCACACATGGCATCCATGAAAAGTTTCAGTCTGGCTTCAAAACCATGCACAGTACTGAAACAGCCCTTTTAAGAGTTTTTAATGATCTGCTCCTAGCCGCCGACTCAGGCAGCCCAGCTGTCTTGGTGCTGTTGGACCTGACAGAGCTCTGCCTTTGACACTGTGGATCATAGCATACTGTTGTCACGGTTTGAACAGTCCGCAGGCATCACAGGCTCTGCCCTTGTATGGTTCAGGTCCTACCTGACAGACCGTAGCCTCTCAGTGCAGTTGGGTGCCTTCTCCTCTGCCAAAGCCCCTCTTACCTGTGGGGTTCCCCAAGGCTCGATTCTGGGCCCCATCCTTTTTCTACTGTACATACTGCCCCTAGGCTCAATTCTCACAAAACACAATATCCCCTTCCATTGTTACGCTGACGATGTACAGATCTATCTGCCTCTATTACTGCAATGCTCTGTATGTGGGTATGGACCAGGCCTCAATTAGACGCCTGCAGCTAGTTCAGAATGCAGCTGCACGTCTTCTTACTGGCCATAAAAACCGTGACCAAATCACCCCAATTCTGGCCTCACTACACTGGCTTCCAGTTCGGTTCAGAATAGATTTTAAAATCCTTTTATTTGTTTTTAAAGCCCTAAATGGGCTGGCTCCGGCCCATGTAGCCGAACTCCTCCATCGCTACACCCCAGCCAGAGCCTTAAGGTCGGCTGATCAGCTGTTGTTGGTAGTGCCTAAGACCAGGCTCAAAACCAGAGGGTACCGAGCATTCGCAGCAGCTGGCCCCAGGCTCTGGAATATTTTGCCCCTCCATGTGAGGTCGGCCCAGACCCTGGGGGCTTTTAAATCAACACTTAAAACTCACTTTTTCTCTCTGGCCTTCTAGGCTTCTCTTATCAAGAATAACTTTTACATAAGACCTTTTCCCTCTCTAACCTCTCGAGTTTTATTAGAGGGAAACGGTTTGTAGAGTGGCTTAGACAGGCCGGGGAGTGTTACGATTCGTAGACACAGCGTACCTCCCTATCTCTCGTCAATTTCCAACTAAGGCTCCAGTGGGGACCTTGTTCCCTGAGTGTGCCTCTCCACCTATGTTTCTTACTCTCTTACTTGCTACCCTTTGCCCTCAACCTATTCTAAGGGAGTGCTTGTTCTTCCGTCTGTCTGTCTGTGTCTGTGTATTCTCTTGTTCCGATTAACCCAGCCACATTTTTTCTTGTTTTGTGTCTATATCTACGCCGGGATCCGGAGTCGAGGCTGATCTTCTTGCTGTGGTCCTGGATCCTCTATCCTGAGTTCTGGATTAAGTCGTGAACTTCGGGTCGTGGCTAAACCTGCCTCTGCGGTCCTGCCTGGGTCTCGTCTTGCTGCCTCCCTGAAGGCTCCCACAGGATTGTAGTTGACATATTCTTATTACACATTCATTTCCTAACATTTGGACTACCTATGCTGTAAAATGTATTATCTCTTCGATTTACACACGGCATCTATTGCATGTCTCTCCGTCCTGGGAGAGGGATCCCTCCTCTGCTGCTCTCCCTGAGGTTTCTCCCATGTTCCCTTAAACTGTGGGTTTTCTCTGGAAGTTTTTCCTTGTACGATGTGAGGGTCTAAGGACAGAGGGTCTAAGGACAGAGGGTCTAAGGATAGAGGGTGTCGTTTTTTTCTCATACTGATATTCTGAATCAATCTGTGCTGTTGTATTTGCTGTAAAGTGTCTCTACTGTAGGCTATTTTTATTATATTTACAGCACTTTGGCTCGACCAAAAATCGTTTATAAATGTGTTATATAAATAAAACTTGATTTGATTTGATGATTTGATTTGAATAACATCCTGAAAACATTTTCAGAATGTTTCTTGAAGAATGTTAAGAACATTATTAGAACCTGTAGGTAATGTTAGCCAAAGTTGTGAGAACGTTCCCCGCTAGCTGGGTCACCATTCACTGTAACGACCGCAAGTCATCTGTCATCCGACATGGAGGACACACTGGCTGAACTGTCAAGTGACCGCACATCAAAGACAGCCTTTAATGCGAAGACGCTTGCTGAGTTCTGGATTTCAATCGAGAGGGAATACCCACAGCTTTCCAAGGCCGCGATTGACGTTCTGACGCCGTTTGGCTCCACATACAGTGCGAAAATACTTTCTCGGCAAGACATATAACAAATAAATACAGATCGCGTCTAAACATGGAGGATGATCTCCGAGTGGCCGTCTCCAAAATTAAGCCCAGGATGGACTTGCTGTGCTCCATGTATATTGCCCACCTGTCTCATTAGGTGAGATTAACGCTGAAACATAGCAGGCGTATTCCCTATGTACATTTGCACCACAACAATGTTCATATGTTTACTACAGTTTATGTCTTTAAAGTTCACAATGTTCACTCCTAAGTTACATGGAGATTGCTTTGACTCACGAGTTCTGCTGTTATCTTATATTAAATTGCTATATGTAAAATCATATCATGGTTGTCAGGCTGTTCTGTTCTTGTGTGTTGTCGTGATGCGCGTGTTTGGATAGGCCTATTAGTGTGTGCGTCCTGTGCACGCGTTTAAAATGTTTAAAAATGTTTCAGTCACCAGGTGATAGTGGGGGGTCGCCAGTCTCTTATTTTGGGGTTCGCGTGCTGAAAAGTTTGGGAAGCTCTGAGGTAGTTGATCATGTTTTTCTAGGGTGACCAGCACAGCATTTTCACGACTTTTGGTGCGTCCCGCAACTTGAGACGATGACCCGCATATTTCATTTTGATTGGCTAAAACGCTTTTCTAAAATCAGATTTATCCAATGGCTGTTGAGAAAGCAGGGAAGGCTATCATCACGGGGGTGTGTTTGCTGTCAATCAATCTGTAACACACGGCGGGTGCTGGTCAAGTGTTAACCAATGAGAGTAACTCACTCACACACACCCCCCCCCCCCCCCCCTGCGGCCCCGCCAAACAACAACAATGAAAGTCAGTCAATAACGCAGGCGACGCAGCAGGTTATGGAAAATGGAGGAAACTGAAACTACAGCTAAGAAGAAAAGAAGATGCACATACAACAAAGACTGGGAAGACACTTACCCGTGGGAGAAGCCAGTGCAGGGCGACTCTCAGAGAGAGTTTTTTGCAGTCTTTGCAAGAGTAATTTTTCAATTTCACATGGCGGTGAATACGACGTCAAAAGACACAGAGAATGCGATTCTCACAAGAAACGTGTCGCTCAAAAGGAGACATCCCACTCTATGGAGACATTCATACTCAAACCAAAAAACCTGCTGTTGCTGTGATGGACACAACTGAAAGCTATTTTATTTTATGTATTATTATGTTTTTGTTCCCTGCTGGCCAGTTTTGATTTGTACTTATGGTTTTACTTGATCTATTAATTTATGTTGTGCCTACTTTTACAGGTAATACACTAGCTGAAATAGGAAGATGCATTTAAAAACACTTGAAGTGAATAATGCCTGCTGCCTTGGTTAGCCTTAGTTAGTTTACTTTTCTTTATTAAGATACTACATTGTTACTGCATTTTGACTTCACTTTCTCTCATTGTTTATTGGATGCTGTTGAATAGATCAAATGAAACAGAATAGAAATAGAGATTTTTTTTCGGGGGGGGTGTGTGTGTGTGTGTGCTGTTGAGAGGGTGTCCCACATTGTCCCACACAAACATACTCCTTGTCCCACATTTGGTTTGTTGGGACCTGGTCACCCTATGTTTTTCTGACTTAACATTTGTATAAATAAATACAACTTTAAGTCGAAGACCAACTTAAGCATTCACTTCAAGGTTTTTGTGTAGCCATCTAATGAATATTAATTCAAAATTAATTCCAATAGGACTGATAACATCCATGAGTAGCAATCGTTTTTATGTCTAACATTACTAGCTTGCTGATGTTATGCTGCATCTGGTATTATATATCAGTGGTGCAGTTGACACTGTCATCCACCAAATATTACTTAACCAACTGGAAAACCGAGTGGGACTTTCTGGAACATTTCTAAATTGGTTTTAATCCTTAAAGGACAGGGACAATTTTGTTTTTACAGGTAATTACAAATGACCTGCGGAGTTCCTCATGGCTCCAAATGTAGGGAAAACAACAAAATAGGTTACCTTATAACTAAGCAGATGACACACATAACAATTCCTCTGGGAACTTGGTCCAATTCAAGCACTGAGAAGGTGCATTGAACAAATCAATGATAAGATGTGTTAGAACGTTCAATTAAACAAAGACAAAACTAAGATAATAATTTTTGGAGGAATTAAAAATCAGTGCTCAGCTTCAATGTTACAATCTTGTCAGTTAAGGTTTTCAAACAAAAGCCTGTTAGAAAGGTCTATTTCCTCAGTGAAATGTTTAAAGCAGCATATATAAACCAAAACACTCACTTTAATTAAAGGAAACATATCTTCAGACTGTAATAAGAGAGCCCTGCAGCATGCACAATATTGGTAAGCTGTGGGAGATTGCAAGAGATGAAGTTGTCACAAAATAAACAATGAAAGATAAATTAAATCCAGGGACATTTCCAAATTGACATATTTTACATTTCTTTCCTCAAATACCACACTACAAAAGCAGCAACAAAAGACAAAAACAGAGGTGGAGGTAAAACATATAATCTTAGGGTTAAAAGGTTCTAAGGCTCGGGATGCAGATGATTTAGACACCAACTTTATAAAGACAAATATTGACGGTCTAATAAAACCAATTGCTAGTAAATCAATCTATTAGCACGAGGGAAGTTCCATCGTCCTGGAAGGTGGCCACGGTGACACCGATTTTTAAATCTGGGGATATGGCAATGATGTCCAATTACAGACCAATCAGCATCCTCCCCTGTGTCTCTAAGATAGCTGAGAAATGGGTGTCAAAACTAATCACCAAACATTTAGACAAAGGTTCCACTCCACTCCACCCAATGCAGTTTGGTTTCCGTGCTCACCACTCCACTGAGACAGCTAACTGTGTCTTTGTGGAAAAGGTTAAATGTATGTTGGACACGAGCCCATATGTAGGTGCTGTCTTCCTTGATCTCAGGAAGGCTTTTGACACTGTTGACCACCAAGTGCTTCTTTCAAAGCTGACATATTTGAATTTTTTGGCAGATTCAATACAGTGGGTTGAGTCTTACTTATCGAACAGAAAACAGTGTGTTTTGGTCAACGGAGCCAAATCCCCCTACCTTGTGAACCCTGTTGGGGTTCCACAAGGTTCCATTCTTGGACCATTACTGTTTTCTCTGTACATTAATGACTTGCCTAATGTATGTCCTGATTTGAATGTACAAATGTATGCCGATGATGCGGTCATCTTTGTACACGGGAAGAACACTGAAATAATCACATCCTGTCTCTCAAATGCTTTGGAGAAGGTTCAACACTGGCTGAACAACATTTGCTTACAGTTAAATGCAAAAAAAACAGTATGCATGATGTTCAGTAAACGACCAGTCAAAAACGAAGGATCCAATGTGTTTTTAAACGGAGCAGAATTAGAACTAGTCCCCCACTTCAAGTATCTTGGAGTCATACTGGACTCGAACTTGACTTTTAAGAAACATATTAAGAAAGTATCCAATACCATTAAATTCAACTTGAAAAATGTCAAACAAATCAGACCTTTCTTAACTGTCAGTGCTGCAAAGTCATACCTCCACTGTATGATTCTATCCCATATTGAATACTGTTTTACAAACTGGTCGTTTGCTTGTGCCACAAACCTGAAACCCATAACAGCTGTTCAAGAGAGCTATCAAGGTGTGACAGAAAGCCTTATTCATACCACCACTGTACAATCCTAGAAAAACACAAATTCTTGATTTTTGACAATTTTAAGTCTTTTAACAATATGTGTGTGTTTCATAAATATTTACATGGACTGCCCCCGCCCCCCCCCCCCTCCCTTAGGGGAATTCATCCACACAAAACACACTGGACGCTGCACTAGGTCAGAAACCAGAGGAGACTGTGAAGTCCACCGCAGACGGACCACTTTGGACAAAATGTACTTTCATTAAAGGCAGCTCGTTGTGGAATAGCCTACGAACTGATACGGGATTGTCCCACTCTCAATAGGTTCAAAGGTCAACTCAAAGAATGGTTGAGAAACAAACAGACGTGCGATCACCCAGAGATGTTCACAAGTCTTTTTTGCAAGTCCAAGTCAAGTCTCTAAAAAATAAAAGTCTCATGTCTCTTCTGGTTGTAATAAGCTTCTATTGTCTGCTGCTCTCCAGTCTGTTAAGAATACTGCACAGCTATATCTAAGAATTCAAAGCATTTACTGTGTTATTATCACTCCTATATCTATTAGCATAGTATCAGTACTAGGTGGTGCACGATATTTACCGGCCCGATAATTGTCGGTCCGATATTAGGAATTATGACGTCATCCCGATAAACCCGATAAAAGTATTAATAGCCCGATAATATACAATATATTTTTTGGGTGAAAAAAAAGAAAAAAATACGGGGTGGGTGGATTGGGATGAGGGGGCGCTTGTTTTTCACTCGGCTCCTCCCGTTTTGCCAGTACTGTGGCATTAGTGGTTTAGGAAGAGGGGAGTTTTTCACAAATCCAGCGCTCCCTAACTCATGCCTGGCTGTGACGTAAATGGCGTGCGGCCGTGAAGCCAGGACAGTAAACAAACATGTCGTCGGTGGTATGGGACTATTTCAAAGTTTCAGAGTTAGATAGTTCGCTTGCTATTTGTATTAACAAATGCAATGCAGAAGTTCCACGAGGAGGGAAGAAGGCAACGAGCTATAATACTTCCAAACCTGATTAGTCACCTGAAACATCGCCATGGCTACGATGGTGTGTTAAAAGCGTACGAAGACGCCTGCGCTGCTAAAATAGCGGCGAATCCAAAGCCAGCTGCAAAGGCACCGGGGCTTTACCTATCGACGAGGCTCTTGAAAAAGGCAAACATTTTATTTGGGAAAATAAATATGGTCACTTTGAAGAGTCAGAACTGTTCTTGGCTTTGTTTTTTCATAGTAGTAATGCCTCATGTCATTTGCTCACTACTAGTCTCTTTCTTACCACCAGGTGTGCAAAAACTACAGGTACATTTAATATATATATATATTATATTATTATCGGTATCGTTATCGGTCTTGAGAAGCAGGAAGTTATCGGTATCAGGTTTCAAAAAACCAATTCGTGCATCCCTAATCAGTACTGATTAGTTGTTTGTTATATGATCACTTTAAACAGGCTATTGCAATATGAGGAAAACATCACACTTTAGCTAAATGCAAACAACTTATAAGCAAAACACTTCAGAATCAGAAATCAGTATCACAAATACTTATTAATCCCCCGCAGGGAAACTGTGTTAAAAGTCTTCAAAGTAAACATTTGTTCTGTGCCATTGCAACTAAAAAACGACTGCTATGCCAATATTATCTGAAATATAGTGAACTGGTGATATTAAAACATGACCTGTTCCAAAAGAGATATCTGCCATTAACACCATTTACCAGCCACATGCTGGTGAATCGTGCACGTGCTGGTACGGTATGTTGCACGACCAGCCAACATAACAATGGCAATCTATTGAGTGGCTCTGGTAACATGTCAACATTCACTCGGCTAGCCATTTGGCCAGTGGACAAAAAATGTTAAAATTTGACCTCTGCAACCGTATTGTTTAATTACACTGGGTCTCTAATGACATCTTTAAGTCTACTATAAAATAAACATATTCCTCTATCCTCTCACTCAAACCCAGTGTCATGGTAACCTGATAGACCTGTAACATTAACGTTACGGGTCAACAATAAACCTGTAACCTGCGCTATAAACCCACAGATGTATTTATGTATGTAACTATGTATTTTTCTACGTTTAACGTTAGCCAGTGTTAGGGAAATAATTGACCTAGACACCTAGATATGACGTACAGGACCAACCCTGACGTCTGTTTATCTCCTTTAAGGACACAGGCTGCTTCAGGCATAATGTTATTGTTCCCATTCTGTGACCGGGCAGCACTAGGTCACAGATGGTCTTTGTTGTGGGTGCACTGGGACACTTCCTTCTTTGCTGTTTGTGGACTCCAGGGTATGACATCTTCGAGGCCATAAGTGACGGACGCAAGTGACTCAGTGTGCCCAACTGTCTAAAGCTATCTTATCAAAACATGTTGATTACTCTGTGAAACCAGTTCAATGGGCTAACAAGAGAGAGGCGCTCCAGAGTTGACGTGGCAACCACCCGTGCAGTCTCACCGTGACTGCGTGACTTGTGATGTGAATCCTCCGGCCGTAACTCCAAATAAACCTCCAGTGTTTGACATCGAAGCTCCTGCTCCACCGTGTCTCCTTCCTGAGTCGGTGACTCCCACTGCATTGCTACACAGAAACTTCCCTTACAGCCGGTAGATGGTGGCAGCGGAACGTAATGATTAACGTTACCGACCTTTTTTATGTCATGTCAAGAGTTGGATGTCAACGCCACTCAACGCAAACAAGTGTGACAAGCAAACATTCTCTCATCTTTTCAAATATTCAGTTACAAAGCTAGTAGCAAGCTAAGTTAACATTACATAGCTGATGCTGAGCTAACGTTGTTGCACCAGCATCCTTGATTTTAATATTGCAGACTTTGCAGTGTGCGCTCCTTTTGTTGGTGCCGCCGGCGT